>NC_070588.1:3406847-3432987 GCF_027409825.1 Scomber japonicus | reverse complement strand
GAAGGAAGGAGGGAGGGAGGTAGGAAGGGGGAGGAAGGAAAAGACGGAAAGAAGGAAGGACGGAGGAAAGAAGGAAGGAAGGAGGGAGGGAGAAGGGAAAAGAGGAAGGAAGGAAGGAAGGCAGAAAAGAAGGAAGGAAGGAATGAAAGAAGGAAGGACAGATGAAGGAAGGAAGGAAGGAAGGAAGGAAGGGAGGAAGGAAGGAAAGGAAGGGAGGGAGGGAGGAAGGATGGAAGGGACAAAGACGGAAGGAAAGAAGGAAGGTAGGGAGGGAGGAAGGAAGGAAAGGAAGGAAGGAAGGAACGAAGGACAGATGGAAGGAAGGTAGGACAGAAGGAAGGAAAGAAGGTAGGAAGGAAGGAAAGGAAGGCAGGATGAAGAAAGGGGATGGAGGTAAGAAAGAATGAATGAATGACTGAAGGAAGGAAGGACGGACGGAGGAAAGAAAGGAGGAAGGAGGGAGGGAGAAAGGAAAGAAGGAAGGAAGGACAGAGGGAGAAAGGAAAAGAGGAACGAAGGAAGGAAGGAAGGGGGAGGAAGGAAGGAAAGGAAGGAAGGAAGGACGGAAGGAAGGCAGGAGGGAGGGAGGAAGGGAGGAAGGAACAGTCAAAAAAGACAGGGTCAATTTGACCCGGGAGGACGACACAAAGGTTCATGTTCGGTGGACGTTAACATGAAGGAAGGAAGGAAGGCAGGAGGGAGGTAGGAAGGTAGGAAGAAATGAAGGAAGGAAGCAAGGAAGGAAAGGAGGTTAAAGCAGAAGGTAAGAGGACATAATTTCATGTTCTCTGGACTTTAACATGATAGACGGAAGGAAGGAAGGAAGGACGGAGGAAAGAAGGGAGGAAAGGAAAGAAGGAAGCAAGGAAGGAAAGGAGGTAAGAGGATATAATTTCATGTTCTGGACGGGTGGAGCATGTTTTCCAGGAAGCCTTCCAGCTGTACAGTATAAGGTTGAACGGGAGGTGTGTGGTTTTAAAAAGTCCTGGCACAGCTCCGTCTCCAAATCCCAGCTGAAGGTAATTGTGTAATTGAACATGATAAATGTCTTAGATTTATGTTCTGGTGGGTGTGTGTAGCTGTGTTTGTGTATCACGGTGTGTGTGTGTGTGTGTGTGTGTGTGTGTGTGTGTGTGTGTGTGTGTGTGTGTGTGTGTGTGTGTGTAGCTGTGTTTGTGTGTGTGTAGCTGTGTTTGTGTATCACGGTGTGTAAGTGCAGAAGTGTTTATTCTAACCAGGATTATAAAAACCACCAGAGGAATTTTACTTTCCTTCCTCCACCATGCTTTTTTTTTTTCTTATGTGGTGTCACAACATACAGCTACCTAACTTGCCCTTCTTTCCTTCCTTCCTCCCTTCCTCTTTTCCTTTCTCCCTCCCTTCCTCCTTCCTTTTTTCCTCCCTCCGTCCTACCTTCCTGCCTACCTCCCTCCTTTCCTCCCTTCCATCCTTCCTGCCTCCTCTCCTTCCTTCTTCCTCCCTCCGTCCTATCTTCCTTCCTTCTTTCCTTTCCTCCCTTCCTCCCTCCCTTCTATCCTCTCTCCCTCCCCCCTTCCTTCCTTCCGTCTGTCCTTCCTCCCTCCCTCCCTCCTTCCTTTTTTCCTCCCTCCGTCCTACCTTTCGTTCTTCTTTCCTTCCTTCCTTCTTTCCTTCCCTCCCTCCCTCCTATCTTCCTTCCTTCTTTTCTCCTCCCTTCCTTTCCTTCCGTCTTTCTATTCCTTCCTCCCTTCCATCCTTCCTTCTTCCTTCCTTCCATCCTTCCTGCCTCCTTTCCTTCCTTCTTCCTCCCTCCGTCCTATCTTCCTTCCTTCTTTCCTTTCCTCTCTTCCTCCCTCCCTTCTATCCTCTCTCCCTCCCCCCTTCCTTCCTTCTTTCCGTCTGTCCTTCCTCCCTCCCTCCTTCTCTCTTTCTTTCCTTCCCTCATTCATTCCTTCCTCCCTTCCATCCTTCCTTCTTTCCTTCCTTCCCTCCTACCTTCCTTCTTTCCTCTGCCCTTCTTTCATTCCTTCCTCCCTCCCTTCTACCCTCTCTCCCTCCCTCCTTTCCTTCCTTTCTTCTCTCCTTCCCTCATTCATTCCTTCGTCCCTTCCATCCTTCCTTCCTTCCTTCTTTCCTTCCTACCTCCCTCCTTCCTCCCCTCCTACGTTCCTTCTTTCCTCTGCCCTTCTTTCATTCCTCCCTCCCTCCTTCTCTCTTTCTTTCCTTCCCTCATTCATTCCTTCATCCCTTCCATCCTTCCTCCTTTCCTTCCTTCTGTCTTTCCTTCCTACCTCCCTCCTTCTTTCCATCCCTCCTTCCTTCCTTTCTTCCTCCTCCTACCCTAACTTGTTTCCTGCAAAAAAAAAAACAAAAAAACCCAACTCTTGGCAAACATACAGCTACCTAACTTCCTCCCTTCCTCTTTTTCCTTTCTCCCTCCCTCCTTCCTTTTTTCCTCCCTCTGTCCTACCTTCCTTCCTTCCTTCCTTCTTTCCTTTTCTCCCTTCTATTCTCTCTCCCTCCCCCCTTCCTTCCTTCCTTCCTTCTTTCCTTTCCTTCCTCCCTCCCTCCCTTCTATCCTCTCTTCCTCCCCCTACCTTCCTCCCTTCTTTCCTCTTCCTACCTCCCTCCTTCTTTCCATCCCTCCCTCCCTCCTATCTTCCTTCCTTCTTTTCTCCTCCCTTCCTTTCCTTCCGTCTTTCCATTTCCCTTCCTCCCTTCCATCCTTCCTTCTTTCCTTCCTTCTTCCTTCCTTCTTTCCTTCCTACCTCCCTCCTTCCTTCCCTCCTACGTTCCTTCTTTCCTCTGCCCTTCTTTCATTCCTTCCTCCCTCCCTTCTACCCTCTCTCCCTCCCCCCTTCTTTCCTTTCATCTGTCCTTTCTCCCTCCTTCCTTCCTTCTTTCCTTCCTTCTTTCCTTCCCTCATTCATTCCTTCCTCCCTTCCATCCTTCCTCCTTTCCTCCCTTCTTTCCTCTTCCTACCTCCCTCCTTCTTTCCATCCCTCCTTCCTTCCTTTCTTCCTCCTCCTACCCTAACTTGTTTCCCGCAAAAAAAACCAAAAACCCAACTCTTGGCAAACATACAGCTACCTAACTTGCCCTTCTTTCCTTCCTTCCTCCCTTCTATCCTCTCTCCCTCCCCCTTCCTTCCTTCTTTTCTCCTCCCATCCTTCCTTCCCTTCTTCCTTCCTCTTTTCCTTTCCTCCCTTCTATTCTCTCTCCCTCCCCCCTTCCTTCCTTCCTTCCTTCCTTCCATCTGTCCTTTCTCCCTCCCTCCTTCTCTCTCTCTTCCCTCCCACCTTCCTTCCTCCCTTCTTTCCTCTTCCTACCTCCCTCCTTCTTTCCATCCCTCCTTCCTTCCTTTCTTCCTCCTCCTACCCTAACTTGTTTCTTGGCAAACATGAAGCAATGCCTGTTTTTAATATTAGCTCTTTACTGGTTGACTGATTGGCTGATTTGTTCCACAGTGTGATGTCTTGTCAGTCAGATGCCTTTTTCTTTTTTTTTCCTCTCTCTCTTTTTTTTTTTTAAAGTTGAGCTTTTAAAGGCTTGACTGGTACAACAAGTATGCCTCTGTTGTATTTGCTCCATCAGACTTGGCAATAGATGTTATGAAGGAAGGAGCGAGGAAAGGAAATCAAATGTGTTCCTGATTGCTTCTTTTTCTTTTTTTTTTTTTTTTTATTTGTAGTTATACCAAAATCTATCCGAACTAGATGTGACAACAACTTATCTTCTCAAGTGTTTATGGCTTGGTTTACAAACTATAGTATTTCCAACATATTTTAAACACAGTGTCTAGACTGTTGACTAAATAAAATATGAATCTGTGCTGTTTTTCTTCTTCCTTTACGAGCCTTTAGAGCAGGGGTGTCAAACATGCGGCCCGCGGGCCAGAACCGGCCCACTTCCTTCCTGTGTTCTTTTCCTTCCTTCCATCTGTCTTTCCTACCTTCCTTTCTTCTTTCCGTCCTTCCTCTTTCTTTCTTCCTTCTTTCCTTCCTTTTTCCTTCCTTCCTTCCTTTCTTTTTTCCTTCCATCCATCTGTCCTTCCTTCCTTTCTTCCCTTTTTCCTTCCTTTCTTCCTTCTGTTCTTCCTTCCTTTTTCCTTTCTTCATTCCTTCCTTCCTTTCTTCCCTTTTTCCTTCCTTTCTTCCTTCTGTTCTTCCTACCTTCTTGCCTCCCTTCTTTCCTTTTTCCTTTCTTCCTTCCATCTGTCCTTCCTTCCTTTCTTCCCTTTTTCCTTCCTTTCTTCCTTCTGTTCTTCCTACCTTCTTTCCTTCTTTCCTTCCTTTTTCCTTTCTTCATTCCTTCCTTCCTTTCTTCCCTTTTTCCTTCCTTTCTTCCTTCTGTTCTTCCTACCTTCTTGCCTCCCTTCCTTCCTTTTTCCTTTCTTCCTTCCATCTGTCCTTCCTCCCTTTCTTTCTTTCTTGCCTTCCTTCCTTCCTTCCTTTTTCCTTCCTTCCTTCCTTTTT
Source organism: Scomber japonicus (assembly GCF_027409825.1). Taxonomy (NCBI): domain Eukaryota; kingdom Metazoa; phylum Chordata; class Actinopteri; order Scombriformes; family Scombridae; genus Scomber; species Scomber japonicus. The sequence continues at coordinate 3,428,533 of NC_070588.1, read as the reverse complement.
TCCTTCCATCCATCTGTCCTTCCTTCCTTTCTTCCCTTTTTCCTTCCTTTCTTCTTTCTGTTCTTCCTACCTTCTTTCCTTCCTTTTTCCTTTCTTCATTCCTTCCTTCCTTTTTTCCTTCCATCCATCTGTCCTTCCTTCCTTTTTCCTTCCTTCCTTCCTTTTTTCCTTCCATCCATCTGTCCTTCCTTCCTTTCTTCCCTTTTCCCTTCCTTTCTTCCTTCTGTTCTTCCTACCTTCTTGCCTCCCTTCCTTCCTTTTTCCTTTCTTCCTTCCATCTGTCCTTCCTCCCTTTCTTTCTTTCTTGCCTTCCTTCCTTTTTCCTTCCTTCCTTCCTTTTTTCCTTCCATCCATCTGTCCTTCCTTCCTTTCTTCCCTTTTTCCTTCCTTTCTTCCTTCTGTTCTTCCTACCTTCTTTCCTTCTTTCCTTCCTTTTTCCTTTCTTCATTCCTTCCTTCCTTTTTCCTTCCTTCCTTCCTTTTTTCCTTCCATCCATCTGTCCTTCCTTCCTTTCTTCCCTTTTTCCTTCCTTTCTTCCTTCTGTTCTTCCTTTCTTCATTCCTTCCTTCCTTTCTTCCCTTTTTCCTTCCTTTCTTCCTTCTGTTCTTCCTACCTTCTTGCCTCCCTTCCTTCCTTTTTCCTTTCTTCCTTCCATCTGTCCTTCCTCCCTTTCTTTCTTTCTTGCCTTCCTTCCTTCCTTTCTTGCCTTCCTTCCTTCCATCTGTCCTTCCTTCCTTTCTTCCCTTTTTCCTTCCTTTCTTCCTTCTGTTCTTCCTACCTTCTTTCCTTCCTTTTTCCTTTCTTCATTCCTTCCTTCCTTTCTTCCTTCCTTTCTTCCTTCTGTTCTTCCTACCTTCTTGCCTCCCTTCCTTCCTTTTTCCTTTCTTCCTTCCATCTGTCCTTCCTCCCTTTCTTTCTTTCTTGCCTTCCTTCCTTCCTTTTTCCTTCCTTCCTTCCTTTTTTCCTTCCATCCATCTGTCCTTCCTTCCTTTCTTCCCTTTTTCCTTCCTTTCTTCCTTCTGTCCTTCCTCTTTCTTTCTTCCTTCCTTCCTTCCTTTTTTCCTTCCATCCATCTGTCCTTCCTTCCTTTCTTCCCTTTTTCCTTCCTTTCTTCCTTCTGTTCTTCCTACCTTCTTTCCTTCTTTCCTTCCTTTTTCCTTTCTTCATTCCTTCCTTCCTTTCTTCCCGTTTTCCTTCCTTTTTTCCTTCTGTTCTTCCTACCTTCTTGCCTCCCTTCCTTCCTTTTTCCTTTCTTCCTTCCATCTGTCCTTCCTCCCTTTCTTTCTTTCTTGCCTTCCTTCCTTCCTTCCTTCCTTTTTCCTTCCTTCCTTCCTTTTTTCCTTCCATCCATCTGTCCTTCCTTCCTTTCTTCCCTTTTTCCTTCCTTTCTTCCTTCTGTTCTTCCTACCTTCTTTCCTTCTTTCCTTCCTTCATTCCTTTCTTCCCTTTTTCCTTCCTTTCTTCCTTCTGTTCTTCCTACCTTCTTGCCTCCCTTCCTTCCTTTTTCCTTTCTTCCTTCCATCTGTCCTTCCTCCCCTTCTTTCTTTCTTGCCTTCCTTCCTTCCTTCCTTTTTTCCTTCCATCCATCTGTCCTTCCTTCCTTTCTCCTTCCTTTCTTCCTTCTGTTCTTCCTACCTTCACCTTCTTTCTTTCTTCCTTCCTTCCTTCCTTTTTTCCTTCCATCCATCTGTCCTTCCTTCCTTTCTTCCCTTTTTCCTTCCTTTCTTCCTTCTGTTCTTCCTACCTTCTTTCCTTCTTTCCTTCCTTTTTCCTTTCTTCATTCCTTCCTTCCTTTCTTCCCTTTTTCCTTCCTTTCTTCCTCCTGTTCTTCCTACCTTCTTTCCTTCCTTCCTTCCTTTTTTCCTTCCATCCATCTGTCCTTCCTTCCTTTCTTCCCTTTTTCCTTCCTTTCTTCCTTCTGTTCTTCCTACCTTCCTTCCTTCTTTCCTTCCTTTTTCCTTTCTTCATTCCTTCCTTCCTTTTTTACTTCCATCCATCTGTCCTTCCTTCCTTTCTTCCCTTTTTCCTTCCTTTCTTCCTTCTGTTCTTCCTACCTTCTTTCCTTCTTTCCTTCCTTTTTCCTTTCTTCATTCCTTCCTTCCTTTCTTCCCTTTTTCCTTCCTTTCTTCCTTCTGTTCTTCCTACCTTCTTGCCTCCCTTCCTTCCTTTTTCTTTCTTCCTTCCATCTGTCCTTCCTCCCTTTCTTTCTTTCTTTCTTGCCTTCCTTCCTTCCTTTTTCCTTTCTTCATTCCTTCCTTCCCTTTTTCCTTCCTTTCTTCCTTCTGTTCTTCCTACCTTCTTGCCTCCCTTCCTTCCTTTTTCCTTTCTTCCTTCCATCTGTCCTTCCTCCCTTTCTTTCTTTCTTGCCTTCCTTCCTTCCTTCCTTTTTTCCTTCCTTCCTTCCTTTTTTCCTTCCATCCATCTGTCCTTCCTTCCTTTCTTCCTTTCTTCCTTCTGTTCTTCCTACCTCTTTCCTTCTTTCCTTCCTTTTTCCTTTCTTCATTCCTTCCTTCCTTTCTTCCCTTTTTCCTTCCTTTCTTCCTCTGTTCTTCCTACCTTCTTGCCTCCCTTCCTTCCTTTTTCCTTTCTTCCTTCCATCTGTCCTTCCTCCCTTTCTTTCTTTCTTGCCTTCCTTCCTTCCTTTTTCCTTTCTTCATTCCTTCCTTCCCTTTTTCCTTCCTTTCTTCCTTCTGTTCTTCCTACCTTCTTGCCTCCCTTCCTTCCTTTTTCCTTTCTTCCTTCCATCTGTCCTTCCTCCCTTTCTTTCTTTCTTGGCCTTCCTTCCTTCCTTCCTTTTTCCTTCCTTCCTTCCTTTTTTCCTTCCATCCATCTGTCCTTCCTTCCTTTCTTCCCTTTTTCCTTCCTTTCTTCCTTCTCTTCTTCCTACCTTCTTTCCTTCTTTCTTTCCTTTTTCCTTTCTTCATTCTTCCTTCCTTTCTTCCCTTTTTCCTTCATTTCTTCCTTCTGTTCTTCTTACCTTCTTGCCTCCCTTCCTTCCTTTTTCCTTTCTTCCTTCCATCTGTCCTTCCTCCCTTTCTTTCTTTCTTGCCTTCCTTCCTTCCTTCCTTTTTCCTTTCTTCATTCCTTCCTTCATTTCTTCCTTCTGTTCTTCCTACCTTCTTGCCTCCCTTCCTTCCTTTTTCCTTTCTTCCTTCCATCTGTCCTTCCTCCCTTTCTTTCTTTCTTGCCTTCATTCCTTCCTTCCTTTTTCCTTCCTTCCTTCCTTTTTTCCTTCCATCCATCTGTCCTTCCTTCCTTTCTTCCCTTTTTCCTTCCTTTCTTCCTTCTGTTCTTCCTACCCTTCTTTCCTTCTTTCCTTCCTTCTTTCCTTCCTTTTTCCTTTCTTCATTCCTTCCTTCCTTCCCTTTCTTCCTTCTGTTCTTCCTACCTTCTTGCCTCCCTTCCTTCCTTTTTCCTTTCTTCCTTCCATCTGTCCTTCCTCCCTTTCTTTCTTTCTTGCCTTCCTTCCTTCCTTCCTCCCTTCCTTCCTTCCTTCCTTGTGTCGTTCCTTCCATCTTTTTAATGGTCAGGCCCACATGATATCAAATCGTCCTGTATGTGGCCCTTTAATAAAAATGAGTTTGACACCTCTGCTTTAGAGTAGAAGTCTACCATCGTATACTAGCAGCTCTGTGAGACTGTGAGACTGTGAGGTTGTGAGGTTGTTATTAGTTCGACAGCTATTTCATCAGAAACCAAAGTACTGGACATATTAAAATTCATCCTGATGTCAGCACTGATGAAAAGAAAGAAGATCACTGAAGTTATTATAATCCATCTAGAGGGGAGCAAATGTGGTGCAAATGAATAAGTTAGTCATAAAGACATTTGAGCCTGACAAGTTAGATAAGTTAGCAGCATTTGTAGTAATACCATAAAATATCATAACTAGATGTCACAACAACTGGTGTCTATATCATGAAGGAAAGGAGGGAGGAAAGGAGGGAGGAAGGAAGGAAAGGAGGGAGGCAGGAATAAGGAAGGAAAGGAGGGAAGGAAGGAAAGGAAGGAAGGGAGGAAAGGAAAGAAGGAAGGAAGGAGGAAAGGAAAGAAGGAGGAAAGAAATGGGGATGGAGGAAGTACAGGCGGAAGGAAGGAAGGAAGGAAGGGAGGAAATAAAATAAAAAATAAATAAATAAAATACAGTCATCATATCCTGAGAGATAAAGACACCTGAAATCAATACAACAGCAAAAACCAGTCATGAACCGCAGCGGTGAAACTCAATGAAATTGATTGTAAATATAAATGATGAAGTGAGAAGTAAGCTACTGTGTCAGGTTGGGGGGGGGGGGGGGGGGGTGGGGAGGGGGGCGCCATGACAACCGCCTTAGTGATCATGCATGGATGTATGGAGGTATTGAATGTGAGAGACAGCCAGACAAACAAGAGCTCCACTTCTTCTTATAGTGTCTATTAATGACTATCAGCATTGTCACTGTAAGCATGTTAGCACTATAAGAAGGGGGGGGGGGGGGGGGGGGGGCGCCATGACAACCGCCTTAGTGATCATGCATGGATGTATGGAGTTATTGAATGTGAGAGACAGCCAGACAAACAAGAGCTCCACTTCCTCTTATAGTGTCTATTAGTCTGAGGCACCGACACAACTCAACACACTCTACTTAATTACCTGGCAACAAAATTCAAAGAGTCTCTCCTGTCTCACACACACACACACACACATGAAAATTATTCCTGTTGTCACATTACAACTACACACACACACACACACCTGCATGATGAAATATACATGTCACTTCTAATGCATAGATCTGTAACACAAAGCCTGCTTTCAGTGAGCTCCCGAAAATGTGACTTCAATTGATCCTGACACTTACAAAATACAAGATCAACACCTAAGAGCAGGAAACCAAAGAAGAAGAGAGGAGACAGCTTAAAGAGAACATAACATGCTACTTTTCATGTTTATATTTATATTTATATTTTTTTTATGGAGCTCGACTGGAATATCTTTGCATGATTTACAGTTCAAAAAACAACCACTAACTTATTTATCTCTTTATGCAGCTGCTCAGTTCAGCCTCTGTTTGAAAAGGGTTGTGTTACTTCCTGTCTCTTTAAGCCCCGCCCCCTTCAAAGGAAGTAAGGGGTAAGGAAAGGAGGGAGGGAAGGAAGAAGGAAGGAAGGAAGGAGGGAAGAAGGAAGGAAGGAAGAAGGAAGGAAAGGAGGGAGGAAAGAAAGAGAGAAGGAGGTACGGAAGGAAAGGAGGGAGGGAGGAAGGAAGGAAGGAAGAAAGGAAAGGAGGGAGGGAGGAAGAAAAGAAGGAAGGGAGGAAGGGAGGAAAGAAGGAACTTTGGCTGTGTCTCAAATGGCGCACTTGCACACTTCAAGCACTATGTTTTAGGGCATAGTGCGTTCACACTGAAGAACAAGCGAAAACTCAGTGCTCTGAAAGTACCCGGATGGTGCACTAAAAACGGACAAAAAATCCAGTGTGAGATGATGGACACTACTCACACTAAACGGACGCCATTTTGCCTACGTAGCGGAAGGGGAGGGACTTTTTGCCAGTTTTCTGATTTCAATTGGCGGCCAGCAGCGACATGCAAGCCCGTCACTTCCGCTAAGTGCAAAACGCCAGTGCTCCATTTCAGACAATACTTACCCACGACAGTGTGCACCACAGAGGTAAGTGCTCAGTGCGCACTACGCACTACATTCTGGTGCACTCACGTAAGTGCTCCATTTGAGACACAGCCACTGATATGCAAAGTGGCATGTGATGTCATCTAGCGACACCTGGTGATGTCATCTAGCGACACCTGGTGATGTCATCTAGCGACACCTGGTGATGTCATCTAGCGACACCTGGTGACTTTTCAGGCAGGCTTTAAATTCATCCGCACTGAAAATAGTCGACAACACTTTCCGGAGCCGCAGACGATGTCATACAACAGCTGTCACGGGCTGAGTCGTTCACCTCCTCGTGAGTAAATTGACTCCGGCATGTAAAATCACTGGAGTGGTCCTTTTAAGAAGCGATTGTTTGCAGTAGCGCCGGCATCTCGATGTAATTGCAGGTTAGGGAAACATCATCGTCTGTGATCCCATGTATACATTTATCACACTGTGAAACACGTCTTCCCCTCTCTGGTTCATTCTAATGAGAGTCCACCTTTTAGACACAGAGTAATTAGAGAATTATAAAAGGCCGAGGTGACAGTGACCTCATTATGGCGAGGAAGATCAAACTAATGACCCGTGACTGATGAAGGCCTCCATGTCTGCACCGCAAAGGGATTCAGGGCTGTCTGCGGGTGTGAAGACCCAGACAGAGAAATAAAAGCGGAGAGGAAAAGGAGAAATGGCCACAGCCAGACGCCCACAGATGACATTATCCATGCTTTATAAATAAATACTAGCCATTTAAGGTTTTAGGATGGTACAGACCTGTCACATAACGTGAGCAGCATATCAGCACAGATCCATTTCCTGTCAGCACTTTGCCTGTTTTATATGCATTTGAAAAATATATTTAAAAGCAGAAAATTAAACCTGAAAATAGCTGAAATACATCATTTTATGATAAGGTATGAAATTCATGACACTTTTCATATTAGCAGAAACCTCTACTTTGATCAGCTGTCTCCATGCTAGTCGATGCTAAGCTAGGCTAGCTTACTTTCTGCATGCCTGTACTTAAAGGTCCAGTATGTAGAATTTAGTGGCATCTAGCAGACTGAGCAGAAGTGGAATATAATATACATATATATGTTTTAATTAGTGTATAGTCACATGGAAATAATAAAGTATGAGTTTTTGCCCTTTATATTTAGATAGTGGGTCATTTTCCACTGAGCCTGCCATGTTGCACAGCCATGTTTCTACAGTAGCCCAGAATGGTCAAACCAGACTGGCTCTAGCGATAGTTTTTTTGTTTTTTTTTGTAGTAGTAGTTTTTGCAAGTTCAGCCACCATAGATTCTCTTACATGCTATTTTAAGCATATAAGGTATGAAATTCATATGGTATAAATGACACTTTTCATATTGGCAGAAACCAACTACTTTGACCAGCTGTTTCTCCATGTCTCCAGTCTAGTCTATGCTAAGCTAGGCTAACTTACTTTCTGCATGCCTGTACTTAAAGGTCCAGTATGTAGAATTTAGTGGCATCTAGCAGACTGGGCACATGTTTTAATTAGTGTATAGTAACATGGAAATAATAAACTATGAGCCTGCCATGTTGCACAGCCATGTTTCTACAGTAGCCCAGAATGGACACACCAAACTGGCTCTAGCGATAGTTTTTTTTTTTTTTGTAGTAGTAGTAGTTTTTGCAAGTTCAGCCACCATAGATTCTCCTACATGCTTAAAATGATAAGGTATGACATTCATATGTATAAATGACACTTTTCATATTGGCAGAAACCAACTACTTTGATCCTTTCCTTACTTCCTTCCTTCTTTCCTCCCTCCCTCCTTCTCGCTTTCTTTCGTCCCCCTACCTTACTCACTTCCTTATTTCCTTTGTCCTTCTTTGCTGCCTTCCTCCCTTCCTCTTTTCCTTTCTCGCTCCCTCTCTCCTTCCTTCTTTCCTCCCTCCCTCCTATCTTTCTTCCTCCTTCTTCTTTCTTTAAAAAGATCATTTACAAGCTGCACTACTTCTCATGGATCAAGACAACGATGGTAGCCTGAATACAGAAACAGAGCAACTTTAGAAATGTGTTAAAATCATTTATTTTTATTTTATGTATATATATAATTCAGCAGATGGGGTATTTTGTTCATCCAGATGGACATTCTGAAAATACTTTTGAAACAGCAGAAAGTGTTTTCAGACATCACCAGTTAATCTTTTTTTTTTTTAGAGAAACAGATCAGTATCAGCCAAACTAGAGCAGATCAAATGCAGATCAATCCTTCCTTCCTTCCTTCCTTCCTTTCTTCCTTCCTCCCTTCCATCATTCCTTCCTTCCTTCCTTCCATCTGTCCTTCCTCCCTCTTTCTCTTTCTTTCTTTCCTTCCTTCCTTCCTTCCTCCCTTCCATCATTCCTTTCTTCCTTCCTTCCTTACTTCCTTCTTCCTCCCTTCCATCCATCCATCCATCCTTCCTTCCTTCCTTCCTTCTTTCCGTCCTTCCTCCCTCCCTCCCTTCCTTCCTCCCTTCCTCCCTTCCTTCCTTGACTCGAGGACAACAGGAGGGTTAATAGTTCTGAAACAAGGTGTTGTGTAACTCCTGTCAAGTATAAATCAACATTATACAGCACTGGTCAAACATTTGGACACACCTTAGGTTCTATGTTCTACTGTATAATAGAGGTAGACAAGTCAGAATTAGTAAAAGACATGGATTGGGATCAGGGCCAAAAAACCCTTAATCAAGAAATCTCTAAGTAAACACGGCTACTGCAATGCTGACGATGTCAAACATCATCGTGGGGGACAAACGGTGCATTTGAGGAATGATTAAAGAAAAGAGAAAATAACTGTAAAGCAAAGCAAAAAAAAGGGGCACGGAAAGAGTGAACCGAAGGAGAGGTAGAGAGGTATCAGTAAAGGTACGGAAATTAAATGAGAAACTTTCCAGCAGTCTGCAAAACACAAATGTTGGAGGTACAAAGCAGCACGTATAGAAACAACACACCTCATCACATTAACAGGCAGAGAGAGAGAGAGAGAGACGAGAAAATGAGATGGAGAAGGAAAAATGTTCCAGGTGGGGAAATATTCCACAACATAAGGATTCAGAGCACAAAGACTCAGTCGGTCGTGCTTGAAAACAGAGATGGAGAACAGGCAATCTGTCAAAGTAAGCAAAAAGAGTGGAGGGCCTTCAATCCGAACGAGAAAAATGAAACTAAAGAAACCTGAGAAACACGAGTCTTAAGTACGAGTGATTTCTGGGACTCCAGAGATGATTATGTGAAACACACGCACACCCAGAGTCCAGGGTGCCAAGAACAGCAGACTGGATTGGAAAAGTATTGAAGGCAAAGTGTTTCTGCACTTACTCTTAATAAGGCAATATCCACTTCTCTAAAGTATGGCTGCTCAGATCAAGAGAAAACAAGAGCAGGAATGGTAGTGCAGATGTAGATGTTTGTGGTTTGGGTCATGTGTGCATTGGTCATGAACTTCTTTTTGATTTGTTTTGTGTTTTCTTTTTGATGACTTGAGGAATTTGGTGGAATGTATTCCTTTATAAATATGATAGCATTCAACATTTAATTCATCTGTCAAGAGGGAATAAAAAGAGGCCCTCTGAAAAATCGGCACCGATCATGAAACTGATGTTTAAGAACAAAGAGGTTTATTTCCTTGTTGTCGGGTTTTAACTGATTTATAAAGTTAGATTGAATTGACTCTGTCTGTTTTGACTGTTCCTTCTTTTCCTTCCTTCCTTCCTACTTTCCTTCTTTCCTTCCTTCCTTCCTACTTTCCTTCTTTCCTTCCTACTTTCCTTCTTTCATTCCTCCCTCCCTCCTCCCTTCCATCCTTCCTTCTTCCCTCCCTTCCTTCCTTCTTCCCTCCCTTCCATCTTTCCTTCTTCCTCCCTTCCATCCTTCCTTCCATCCTCCCTCCCTCCCTCCCTCCCTTTCTTTCCTTCCTTCCTTGACTCAAGGACAACAGGAGGGTTAAGAACAAAGAGGTTCACTTCCTTGGTGTCAGGTTTTAACTGATTTATAAAGTTAGATTGAATTGTATAAAATGAAGTTTCAGTCTAGTTGTAACAAATGTGGATGCCATTAGGTTTCGCCTATTGAACTCAATGTACTGCCAATCTCAATGACAGATCTATGCTAACTGAGGGGAGGATTCATTATGCAATAATGTAAATAGCCTAACCTAATTACAGAAAACAACAAACAGTGCTTTCCAGGCTGAACATGAGAATATCTAGTAATATAAAACGTATGCAGGGGAAAAGCTGTGTGCACGAATCACAGTGTAATGGACAGAATTGCTTTAATATCTTCAACTAAAATATCACTTTGATCAAAGCTGTTGAAGGAAACAAGCTGTAGACAAACTGACGCGCAGCCGAGACGCATGCACACGCACACACACACACACACGAGTGAAACCACAGTCTAAAGTGTAACCCCGCTCAGCCGTAACTTAAAGTGACGGTGGTGAGGTGAGTTATGACTTTAAATCTTGGTCCTGTGGCAAAGACAGTGTTTTCAGACCAAAGTGTGATGATGGCTGTCTGGCCCACATGAATAAAACTACCCAAAGTGGTGTTTCTGGTGCTCTGTAAGATGAATACGGCACTTTTTTAAGAGAGATATAATAATCATCAGCCAGTTTTTGAACTTTTAAGCCAACGCCAACTTTTGAGCAATTTCCAACAAAACTCTTCCTCTGCTCATCATTCTGCTCGCTCATGTTCAGTCCCTGGACAACGAGCTTAGACGAGCTGCGTGCAAAGCTTGAACACTAACAGGACATTAGGAGCTGCTGTGTTCTGGCGTTGGCTGACTGAGACTTGGCTGGAGCTCAGTAATGCCCGACTGTGCCGTTTATACTCCAGAGGTTTTTCTGCATCTACCAGCAAGACTGAAACAAAGGACTCAAGGCAAATCAAGAGGGGCGTGTGTGTGTGTGTATGTGTGTGCGCTTTATGGTTAACTCTTCATGAGCCATGGGATTGTCTGTGTTTTAGAAATGCACTGCTCCCCAATCCTGGAGCCACTAACCATCAGTTATACCTTTCAGCGAGTTGTGCTCAGTCCTCCCAGCAGCTGTTTACAACTCCTCGTATGCTGATGAATCTTCAGCTCCTGGACAAGCTGCAAAGAATTGTAAATGGACTGAAGAACTCACACTAGGAGACTGTATTTATTGTTTTAGGAGACTTCAACAGAGCCAAAACACTATCAATATATCACTTTTTTTTCCACCAAGAGAGAGAGAGAGAGAGAGAGAGAGAGAGAGAGAGCAGACCATGGATCACTGCTATAAACCCCCCCCTCCTTTGGCTTGCTTTAGGAGAGGCAGACCACTGCTGCATCCTACTGCTGCATCCTACTGCTGCCTGCATTCAGACTGAAACTGAAACAAGGAATGAAAAAAAAGGTAATTTCCAAATAGAACAAAGAGGCTGAGGAGGGGGGGGGGGGTTAGGGTTGGGGGCGGGGGCTGACAAGACAAGTTTAACCCTCCTGTTGTTCTCGAGTCAAGGAAGGAAGGGAGGAAGGAAAGGAAGAAGGAAGGAAGGAAAGAAGGAAAGATGGAAGGAAAGAAGGAAGGAAGGAAGAAGGAGGGAAAGATGGTAGGAAGGAAAGGAAGGAAGGATGGAAAGGAGGGAGAAAGGAATGGAGGAAAGGACAGACAGAAGGAAGGAAGGAAAGGAAAGGAGGATAAAAGAAGGAAGGAAGGAAGATAGGAGGGAGGGAGGGAAGGAGGAAAGAAGGAAGCAGAGATGGAGCGAGAAAGGAAAAGAGGAAGGGAGGGAGGAAGCAAAGAAAGACAGAGGGAAGAAGGAAGAAGGAAAGGAGAAAGGAAGGGAGAAGGAAGGAAATGAGGAAGGAATGAAAAAAAAAGGTAATTTCCAAATAGAACAAAGAGGCTGGGGGGGGGGTAGGGTTGGGGGCGGGGGGGGGGGGGGGGGGGGGGGGTTAGGGTTGGGGGCGGGGGGGCTGACAGGGCTGCTTGAAGACAACTGACAGATGTTTGAGCATGCAGCTGATGGCATGAACATCAATATTACACAGACTCTGTCATAGACTATATAACCACAGTACCAGCAGGATATATCTATTTAGATAAGCACAGATATGTCGGGGGGGGGGGGCACTGACCAGGCTCCAGGCTTCTCAACTCGTATATCTAAATATTCCCTCCTTCTGTCTATCCTCCCTCCCCTCCTTCTTTCCTTTCCTTTCCTTTCCTTTCCTTTCCTTTCCTCCCTTCCTTCATTCCTCCCTTCTTCCTTCCTCCCTCCCTCGTTTCCTTCCCCCCTTCCTCCTACCTTCCTTCCTTCTGTCTTTCCTCCTTCCTTTCTTTCTTTTCTTCCTCCCTTCCTTCTTTCCTTCTTCCTCCCTCGTTTCTTCCTTCTCTCCTTCTTTCCTCCCTTCCTCTTTTCCTTCCTCCCTCCCTCCCTTCCTCCTTTCCTTCCTTCCTCCCTCCTTTCCTTCCTTCCTTCCCTCCCTTCCTTCTTTCCTCCTTTCTTTCCTTCCTTCCTTCCTTCCTCCCTAGTTTTCTTCCTCCTTCCTTCCTCTCTCCTTTCTTCCTTCCCTCCTTCTTTCCTCCCTTCCTCTTTTCCTTCCTCCCTCCCTTCCCTCCCTTCCTTCTTTCCTCCTTTCCTCCTTTTCTTCCTTCTTCCTTCCTTGACTAGTCATCACAGTCTAGTCCAGGTACTGCTCTGTTCTGCATGTACCACCAAGACGTAAAGGACACTTTTTACCACCGGGCCTTCAGGCTTCTCAACTCGTATATCTGAATACTCCCTCCTTCCGTCTGTCCTTCCTCCGTCCCTCCGTCTCTCTTTCCTCCCTTCCTCTTTTCCTTTCTCCCTTCCTTCCTTCCTTCCTTTCTCCCTCCCCCCCCTTCTTTCCTTTCCTCCCTTCCTTCCTTCCTACCTACCTCCCTCCCTTCTTCCCTAGTTTCTTTCTGTCTTTCCTTCCTTCCTTCTGTCTTTCCTCCCTTCTTCCTTCCTTCCTCCCTAGTTTTCTTCCTCCTTCCTTCCTCTCTCCTTTCTTCCTTCCCTCCTTCTTTCCTCCCTTCCTCTTTCCTTCCTCCCTCCCTCCCTTCCTCCTTTCCTTCCTTCCTTCCCTCCCTTCCTTCTTTCCTCCTTTCTTTCCTTCCTTCCTTTCTTCCTTCTTCCTTCCTTGACTAGTCATCACAGTCTAGTCCAGGTACTGCTCTGTTCTGCATGTACCACCAAGACGTAAAGGACACTTTTTACCACCGGGCCTTCAGGCTTCTCAACTCGTATATCTAAATACTCCCTCCTTCTGTCTGTCCTTCCTCCGTTCCCTCCGTCTCTCTTTCCTCCCTTCCTCTTTTCCTTTCTCCCTTCCTTCCTTCCTTCCTTCCTTCCTTCCTCCCTCCCCCCCTTCTTTCCTTTCCTCCCTTCCTTCCTTCCTTCCTCCCTCCCTTCCTCCCTAGTTTTCTTCCTCTTTCCTTCCTTCCTTCCTTCTGTCTTTCCTCCCTTCTTCCTTCCTTCCTCCCTAGTTTTCTTCCTCCTTCCTTCCTCTCTTCTTTCTTCCTTCCCTCCTTCCTCCCTCTTTTCCTTCCTCCCTCCCTCCCTCCCTCCCTCCCTTCCTCCATCCCTCCCTCCCTCCCTCCCTCCCTTCCTTCTTTCTCCCTCCTTTTTTTCCTTCTTCCTTCCTTGACTAGTCATCACAGTCTAGTCCAGGTACTGCTCTGTTCTGCATGTACCACCAAGACGTAAAGGACACTTTTTACCACCGGGCCTTCAGGCTTCTCAACTCATATATCTAAATATTCCACATTGCATATATTACTTACTTGCTTGTCTGCACTTACTGCACAGTTTACTGCACTGCTTACATAAAACTGCACTATCAACAACGACTGCTGCTATTGATCCAGAGCTGCTACGTACCCAAATGTGCAGTACTGTTGTATACTACTTGTCACTTTTTATTTTTATACATAAATATTATATTTTTACTGCTGAGCGGACCTGGTTTTCTTATCCAACACATTTCAGTGTATAGAGTTGACCTTGTGTTAACGTACATTATAACTGTCTATACCAGAAGTGTCAAACTCATTTTCATTCAAGGGCCACATACAGACCAATCTGATCTCATGTGGGCCGGATTATTAAAAAGATGGAAGGAAATAAGAAGGGAAGGAAGGAAGGAAGGAAGGAAGGAAGGAAAGACAGACAAAAGGAAAGAGGGAAGAAAGGTAGGAAGGACATACAGAAGGAAGGAAGGACAGATGGAAGAAACGGAGGAGGACAGATGGAAGGAAGAAAGGAAAAGAGGACAGTAATGAAGGAAGCAAGGAAGGAAGGAAGGAAGGAAGGAAGGAAGGAAGGGAACAAAGACAGGAAAGAAGGAAGGAAAGAATGACAGGTGGAAAGAAATCAAGAAAAAGAAGACAGTAAAGAAGGAAGGAAGGAAGGAAGGGAACAAAGACAGGAAAGAAGGAAGGAAGGAAGGAAGGAAGGAAGGAAGGAAGGGAACAAAGACAGGAAAGAAGGAAGGAAGGAAGGAAGGGAACAAAGACAGGAAAGAAGGAAGGAAGGAATGACAGGTGGAAAGAAATCAAGAAAAAGAAGACAGAAAGGAAGGAAGGACAGATGGAAGGAAGGGAGGAATAAGGAAAGGGCCGTATTGGACCCCTTGGCGTGCCGAACCTGGCCCCCGGGCCGCATGTTTGACACCCCTGGTCTATACTGAAAAAGAACAGGCTTTAGATCGTAGGAGTTTAATTAGCTGCTTGTATTGTTTTCAAGATTGACCAAAATTGTAGCCTGAAAAGCTTAACGCCACCACTGCCACACATAAAGCTCTTTCTTATGTCTTTATTTCTTCTCTAAATATATATATTTCTCTCTCTCTCTCTCTCTCTCTCTCTCTCTCTCTCTCTCTCTCTCTCTCCTTCTCTCTCTCTCTCTCCTTCTCTCTCTCTCTCTCCTTCTCTCTCTCTCTCTCTATGTCTCTCTCTCTCTCTATGTCTCTCTCTCTCTCTCTCTCTCTCTCTCTCTCTCTCTCTCTCTCTCTCTCTCTCTCTCTCTCTCTCTCTCTCTCTCTCTCTCTCTCTCTCTCTCTCTCTCTCTCTCTCTCTCTCTCTCTCTCTCTCTCTCTCTCTCTCTCTCTCTCTCTCTCTCTCTCCCACCAGCCTTCATTTGATGAGATTTAAGTGGGTTGAGGGCTTTACCTGTTGATTGTGATATTTCTGACACATGGTGGGTAGAATCATTATCCTCACTGGCAATGTCTTTTTCCTTTTTCTCCCTGTTGTCTAATTCTCTAGCTCTTATTTTTCTCTAACTCTTATATTAGTATTTGACCATACGTACTATAGGGAGAAAAAGAAGTTATTTAACCCTCCTGTTGTCCTTGAGTCAAGGAATGGAGGGAGGAAGGAAGAAGGAAGGAAAGGAGGGGGGAAGAAGGAAGGACACGAGGGAGGAAGAGAGGAAGGAAGAAGGAAGGAAAGGAGGGAGGAAGGGAGGAAGGAAGAAGGAAGGAGGGAGGAAGGAAGGAAGAAGGAAGGAAAGGAGGGGGGAAGAAGGAAGGACAAGAGGGAGGAAGAGAGGAAGGGAGAAGGAAGGAAAGGAGGGAGGAAGGAAGGAAGGAAGGAAGGAAGGAGGGAGGGAGGGAGGAAGGAAGGAAGGGAGGAAAGGAATGAAGGACAGAGGAAAGAAAGAGAGAGAGAAAGAGGGAGGGAGGAAAGAAGGAAGGGAGGCAGGAATAAGGAAGGAAAGGAGGGAAGGAAGGAAAGGAGGGAGGAAAGGAAAGAAGGAAGGAAAGAAGGAAGAAGGAAGGAAGGAAAGGAGGGAGGAAGGAAGGAAGGGAGGGAGGG
Organism: Scomber japonicus; assembly: GCF_027409825.1. NCBI lineage: Eukaryota > Metazoa > Chordata > Actinopteri > Scombriformes > Scombridae > Scomber > Scomber japonicus. The sequence goes on along the minus strand of NC_070588.1, from coordinate 3,413,058 downwards.
AGGGAGGAAGGAAGGAAAGGAGGGAGGAAGGAAGGAAGGGAGGAAAGGAAATAAAGAAGAAGGAAGGAAGGAGGGAAGGAAGAAGGGAAGAAAGGAAAGAAGGAAGGTAGGAAAGAAGGACAGAGGAAAGAAAGAGAGAAAGAGGGAGGGAGGAAACCTGTTGATTGTGATATTTCTGACACATGGTGGGTAGAATCATTATCCTCACTGGCAATGTCTTTTTCCTTTTTCTCCCTGTTGTGTTATTCTCTAGCTCTTATTTTTCTCTAACTGTCTCGTTCTTTCTTAAAGTAAAATAATAGTGGTTAAAAACAGAAAAAATACAAAACACAACTGTTGATAATGAGAAAAGTGAGAACGACACAGAGCCTCATCAAAAATAAATGACAAATATAACCAGCACTTGTTCTACAACAGTAAACACAATTACGCCATCAGAATATTGTATTTGTCTTCATGCTTGTTGGAAGGGAAGAGGGGAGAAGGTCAAAGCAATTTTTAGAGAGGATATGGTTCAGCTTGGTTTGGATTTGAAGAAGATGGGATGTAGTTAATTTATAAATGAAATAAAACACAAGTTTAACCCTCCTGTTGTCCTCGAGTCAAGGAAGGAAGGGAGGAGGAAGGAAGGAAGGAAGGAAGGAGGGAGGGAAGGAAGGATGGAAAGGAGGGAGGAAGGAAGGAAGGAAAGGAAAGGAAAGGAAAGGAGGGAGGGAAGGAAGGAAGGAAAGGAAAGGAGGGAGGGAAGGAAGGAAAGGAAAGAGGGAAGGAAGGAAGATAGGAGGGAGGGAGGGAGGAAAGAAGGAAGGAGAGAGGGAGCGAGAAATGAAAAGAGGAATGGAGGAAGGAAGCAAAGAAGGACAGAGGAAAGAAGAAAGGGAAGGAAGGAAGGAAGGAAGGAAGGAAGGAACAGTCAGGAAGTTTAATCTTATAAAGGAGAGCAAGTCTTCATATAACTGACATATTTATTTAGCAGCTCAAGGTCCACCTCCTCTCAAAAATATGATTTGCTTATTGTTAGTTGACTCGGATATTTAAGCTTCACTCTGTAGAATAATATATATATATATAATATAAGATAATATATGCAGAGTTTGACACTAGAAGGCTGTTTCCACCCTTCCATCCACATTCAGAAGGAAGGTTTCTCTGCTCTCACTTTAAGTTTAAATTGAAGCCGTGCATGTACAAACATTATTTGTCAAAGGAAACAGGAAACAGGATATCATAACACATTTTGGAGCCAGTAGTGGTCCAGCATGCAACTTACACATGAGTGTGTTTTGACTGTTCCTTCCTTCCTCCCTTCCTTCTTTCCTCTGTCCTTCTTTCCTCCTTCCTTCCTTCTTTCCTTTCTTTCTCTCCCCTCCTTCTTTCCTTTCCTTTCCTCCCTTCCTTCCTTCCTACCTTCCTCCCTCCCTCGTTTCCTTCCTTCCTTCCTTTCTTCTCCCCTTCCTCCTACCTTCCTTCCTTCTGTCTTTCCACCTTCCTTCCTCCCTTCCTCTTTTCCTTTCTCCCTTCCTTGTTTTTCCTTCCTTTCTCCCCCCTCCTTCTTTCCTTTCCTTTCCTCCCTTCCTTCCTTCCTCCCTCCCTCGTTTCCTTCCTTCCTTCCTTTCTTCTCCCCTTCCTCCTACCTTCCTTCCTTCTGTCTTTCCACCTTCCTTTCTCCCCCTCCTTCTTTCCTTCTTCCTCCCTTCCTTCCTCCCTCCTTCTTTCCTATGTCCTTCTTTCCTCCCTTCCTCTTTTCCTTCCTCCCTCCCTCCCTTACTCCTTTCCTCCTTTCCTTTCTTCCTTCCCTCCTTCTTCCCTATGTCCTTCTTTCCTCCCTTCCTCTTTTCCTTCCTCCCTCCTTTCTCCCTTCCCTCCTTCTTTCCTATTCTGTAGAATAATAAATATATATATATATATATATGCAGAGTTTGACACTAGAAGGCTGTTTCCACCCTTCACATTCAGAAGGAAGGTTTCTCTGCTCTCACTTTAAATTTAAATGCATGTACAAACATTACTTGTCAAAGGAAACAGGAAACAGGATATCATAACACATTTTGGAGCCAGTAGTGGTCCAGCATGCAACTTACATGAGTGTGTTTTGACTGTTCCTTCCTTCCCTTCTTCCTTCCTTCCTCCCTTCCTTCCTTCCTTCTTTCCTCTGTCCTTCTTTCCTCCTTCCTTCCTTCCCTTCCTTCCTTCTTCCCTCCTTTCTTTCTCTCCCCTCCTTCTTTCCTTTCCTTTCCTCCCTTCCTCCCTCCCTCGTTTCCTTCCTTCCTTCCTTTCTTCTCCCCTTCCTCCTACCTTCCTTCCTTCTGTCTTTCCACCTTCCTTTCTCCCCCCTCCTTCTTTCCTTCTTCCTCCCTTCCTTCCTCCCTCCTTTCTTCCTTCCCTCCTTCTTTCTATGTCCTTCTTTCCTACCTTCCTCCCTCCCTCGTTTCCTTCCTACCTTCCTCCCTCGTTTCCTTCCTTCCTTCCTTTCTTCTCCCCTTCCCCCTACCTTCCTTCCTTCTGTCTTTCCACCTTCCTTCCTCTCTTCCTTCTTCCTCCCTTCCTTCCTCCCTCCTTTCTTCTTTCCCTCCTTCTTCTTCCCTCCTTTATATGCAGAGTTTGACACTAGAAGGCTGTTTCCACCCTTCACATTGAGAAGGAAGGTTTCTCTGCTCTCACTTTAAATTTAAATTGAAGCCGTGCATGTACAAACATTACTTGTCAAAGGAAACAGGAAACAGGATATCATAACACATTTTGGAGCCAGTAGTGGTCCAGCATGCAACTTACATGAGTGTGATGTGTGATGTGGAAACTGGAAGCTTTACATGCAAATACATTAAAAACGGACCTACAGTGAAACAGGAGACATCTTGTATCCAGTAGTTGAATTTCTGAAAACTGAATTTTTTTGCACATTCATAAATTCTTGTTCTTATTCCTGTTGTCCTCGAGTCATGGAAGGAAAGGAGGGAGAAAGAAGGGAGGAAAGGAGGGAAGAAGGAAGGAAGGAAAGGAGGGAGGGAGGAAGAGGGAAGGAAGAAGGAAGGAAAGGAAGAAGGAACGAGGTAGGAAAGGAGGAGGGAGGAAGGAGGAAGGAAAGGAGGGAGGGAAGGAAGAAGGAAGGAAGAAAGGAAGGAAGGAAGGAAGAACGAAGGAAAGGAGGGAGGAAGGAGGAAGGAAAGAAGAAAGAAAGGAAGGGAGGAAAGAAGGAACAAGTCAAAACAGATGGGGTCAATTTGACCCAGGAGGAAGAGGTGAAGGAGAAGAAGTATATGTAATTTTAATAATTTCTAAAAAAAAGGTAATTGAGCTTTTTGGTAGGAAGAGCTTATTTGAATTTCATATTTGAATCTGAATGCTGGAAGGAAGGAAGATAAGGGGGAGGGAGGAAGAAGGAAGGAAAGGAGGGAAGGAGGGAGGAAGGAAAGGAGGGGGAAAAGGAAGAAGGAAAGAAAGGAGGGAGGAAGGAAAGGAGGGATGAAGGAGGAAGGAAAGGAGGGAGGGAAGGAAGAAGGAATGAAGGAGGGTAGGAAGAAGGAAGGAAGGAAGAAGGAAGGAAAGGAGGGAGGGAAGGAAGAAGGAAGGAAAGGAGGGAAGGAAAGGGGGGAGGAAGGAAGAAGGAAGGAAAGGAGGGAGGAAGGAAAGGAGGGAGGGAAGGAAGAAGGAAGGAAAGGAAGGAAGATAAGAGGGAGGGAGGGAAGGAGGAAAGAAGGAAGGAGGGAGCAAGAAAGGAAAAGAGGAAGGGAAGAAGGACAGAGGAAAGAAGGAAGAGAGGAAGGTAGGGGGAGGAAAGAAAGAGAGAAGGAAGGGAGGAAGGAAGGAAGTAAGAAGGAAAGGAAAGACGGAAGGAAAGGAAGGAGGAAGGAAGACGGAAGGAAAGGAGGGAGGAAGGAAGGTGCTGTAACCATGCAGCTTGCTCCTCAGCAGTGTAACATGTGACTCCAGATGCCAGTGAGCATGTTCTGTGTGTGTGTCAGCTCCGTCTATAATCAAATATGCATTAAAAATCGTCTTCCTCGTCTTCCTCATCTTCCTCGTCTTCCTCGTCTTCCTCGAGCCTCGCAGTCTGTGATCTTTCCACACTTGCAGAGGGATTTGAATGTGAGGAAGCCTTGAACTCATCTGAACTCATCTGAACTGTGTGAGGAGGTAAAAGCTGAACACATGTTGACAGAGGGAGTTATTATTGATGAACGGGGAGTTCAGTAAAAGCACGCTGTCGTCTAAAAGAGAATGTGTTCCTTCTTTCCTCCCTTCCTTCCTTCCTTCCTTCCTTCCTCCTTCATTCTTCCTTCCTCCCATCCTTCTTTCCTTCCTCCCATCCTTCTTCCTTCCTTCATCCCCTTTCTTCCTTCCTTCTGTCCACCCTTCTTTTCTCTGCTTTCTTCCTTCTTTCCTCCCTTCCTTCCTTCCTTCTTTCCATCCCCCTTCCTTCTTTCCCCCCTTCCTTCTTTCCTTCCTCCATACCCCTTCCTTCCTTCCTTCCTTCCTCCTCTCTTTCTTTCCTTCCTTCTTCCCTCCCTCTTTCTTTCCTTCCTCCATCCCCCTTCCTTCTTTCCATCCCCTTCCTTCTTTCCCCCCTTCCTTCTTTCCTTCCTCCATACCCCTTCCTTCCTTCCTTCCTTCCTTCCTTCCTCCCTCCTCTCTTTCTTTCCTTCCTTCTTTCATTCCTCCATCCCCCTTCCTTCCTTCCTTCCTCCTTCTCTTTCTTTCTTTCCTCTCATCCTTCTTTCCTTCCCCCATCCTTCTTTCCTTCCTCCATCCCCCTTCCTTCTTTCCTTCCTCCATCCCCCTTCCTTCTTTCCTTCCTCCATCCCCCTTCCTTCTTTCCTTCCTCCATCCCCCTTCCTTCCTTCCTTCCTTCCTTCCTTCTTTCCTCCCTCCCTCCTTCTTTCTTTCCTTCCTCCATCCCCCTTCCTTCTTTCCATCCCCCTTCCTTCTTTCCCCCCATTCCTTCTTTCCTTCCTCCATCCCCTTCCTTCCTTCCTTCCTTCCTTCCTCCCTCCTTCTCTTTCTTTCCTTCCTTCTTTTCTTCCTCCATCCCCCTTCCTTCCTTCCTTCCTTCCTCCTTCTCTTTCTTTCCTTCCTTCTTTTCTTCCTCCATCCCCCTTCCTTCCTTCCTTCCTTCCTTCCTTCCTTTCATCTGTCCTTCCTCCCTCCTTCTCTCTTTCTTTCTTCCTCCACCCCCCTTCCTTTCTCCATCACCCTTCCATCCTTCCTTCCTTCCACCCATTTGTCCTTCCTCCCTCCTTATCTCTTTCTTTCCTTCCTCCCTTCCTTCTTTCCTTCATCCATCCCCTTCCTTCTTTCCTTCCTCCCTCTTTTCCTTTCTTCCTCCCTCCCTCCCTTCCTCCATCCTTCCTGACTAGAAGACAACAGGAGTGTTAAAGGATGAATTAGAGTAAAACCAACCACAGCTGGATGGAGTGACATGTGTGGATGTGTCCCAGTTACATGACTACTAAAAGAGTAAGAGTTGAATCACGAGCTCTAACATCACATTAATTATTTCTTTGCAGTGGGAACCGAGAGAATTGTCTTCACCACTAATGGCAAAGGCAGTTACAGATGCAGGAATGAGAACAGCTGGATACACATTAGCTGCCAAACACACAGGGTGAGATTTTTATTAAACAGTCAATGAGTAAACCATTCAGAACAACTAAAGCCTGCTTTTCCTACCTTCCTCCCTCCCTCGTTTCCTTCCTTTCTTCCTTTCTTCTCCCCTTCCTCCTACCTTCCTTCCTTCTGTCTTTCCACCTTCCTTCCTCCCTTCCTTCTTTCCTTCTTCCTCCCTTCCTTCCTCCCTCCTTTCTTCATCCCTCCTTGCCTTCCTACCTTCCTTCCTTCCTCCCTCCTTCCTTTCCTTCCTTCTTCCTCCCTTCCCTCCCTCCTTTCCGTCTATCTTCCCTCCTTTCCTTCCTACCTTCCTTCCTTCCTCCCTCCTTTCCTTCCTTCTTCCCTCCTTTCTTCTTCCTCCCTTCCCTCCCTCCTTTCCTTCCTTCTTCCCTCCTTTCTTTCCTACCTTCCTTCCTTCCTCCCTCCTTCCTTTCCTTCCATCTTCCTCCCTTGCTTCCCTTCCTTCCTCCTTTCCTTCCTTCTTCCGTCCTTTCCTTCCTCCCGTCTTTCCTTCATTCCTTCCTTACTTGAGGTGCAAATGACATAACTAGTAAGGTCTGTTTAAGGGTGAAACAGTCAATGAGTAAACCATTCACAACAACTAAAG
>NC_070588.1:3371001-3406347 GCF_027409825.1 Scomber japonicus | reverse complement strand
TTACTCTGGTTCTCTGCAAGCTTCCACTCCTCCACTCCTCCACCATGGATGTTATCGAGGCTGTTTTAATGTCTGTATTACTTAACAGCTTTTCTCTACTGCACAGTGTCCCAGGGCAATGTTCTCCCACTGAGTGCTGCTGTACTTCCTGAACCGTGACTGCATCTCTCAGCATTCTTCTAAAGCAGACGTGTCAAACTCATTTTCATTCAAGGGCCACAAACAGTCCAATTTGATCTCATGTGGGCCGGATCATTCATGTGGGCCGGATCATTAAAAAGAAGGACGGAAGGAAGGGAGGAAGGAAGGAAGGAAGGAAGGAAGGAAGGAAGGAAGGAATGAAGGAAGGACAAATGGAAGGTGGCAAGGAAAGAGAAGGAGAAGAAGGAAAGACAGGTGGAAGGAAGGAAAGCATAAAAGTGAGGAGGGAAGAAAGAAAAGATTGAAAAGGTTGGAAAAAAGGGACAGGAAGGAAAGATGAAAGGGAGGAAGGAAGGGAGGAAAGGTGGAAGGAAGGGAGGAAGGACAGATGGAAGGAAGGAAGCAGGGAAGGAAAAAAAGACAGGAAGGAAAGATGACAGGGAGGAAGGAAGGAAGGAATGAATGAATGAATCCTCCTCTTTTCCTTTCTCCCTCCCTCCCTCCATCCTTCTTTCTTTCTTTCCTTCTTTCCTCCGTCCTTCCTTCCTTCCTTTCCTCCTTCTTTCCTCCGTCCTTCCTTCCTTCCTCTCCTACCTCCCTTCCTTCTTTCCTTTTCCTCCCTTATGACAAGGTGAAGGAGGAAGGAAGGAAAGATGGAACAGTCAAAACAGACTGGGTCAATTTGACTCGGGTGGACGATTGTACAGTCTAGGACACACACACACACACACACCAGTGTTTCTCAACCTCTTTTTATTTCCATTTGATTCTTAAAATGGATCAATTCATCTAAAGAGTTGAACTTTCAAGACTTTTGTTCCCAAGAAAACTCTGAAACATACAGAGAACTTGTTTTTTTTTTCCTACCTCCAATAATCATCACTTGACCCATGACAGCTGTCCCCTCCTCCAGATTGGGAGTCACTCTTCTAACCCATATCTCATTTTAGAATCTGAACTGAAATGACAGTGAATGACATTGTAAGTATGATAAACTATGCTATACTGTAAGTACGCTCAGAGTTTCCCCTTCTTGGCCAGTGATTTACCAGAGACTCAGAGATATGTAGAGGGAATTTATGAAAGACATCTGGGGTTGTAAAGTTACATGTTTGGATTCATAAGTGGGGAGGATAGGGAGGAAAGGACAGAGGGAGGAAGGAAGGAAGGACAGAAGGAAGGAAGGAAGGAAAGAAGGAAGGAAGGAAGGAAGGGACGGAAGGAGGAAGGAAGGAAGGAAGGAAAGGAGGGAGGAAGGAAAGCACGGAAGGAGGAAGGAAGGAAAGGAGGGAGGAAGGAAGGAGAGAAGGAAGGGGGGAAGGAAAGGAGTTAGGAGGGAAAGAAGGAAGGAAGGAAGGAAGGAAGGAAAGGAGGAGGGAGGAAGGGAGGAAGGGAGGAAAGGAGGAAGGAAGGAAGGTAGGAAGGTAGGAGGAAAGGACGGAGGGAGGAAGGAAGAAGGAAGGATGGAAGGAGGAGGGAGCAAAGAAAGAGGGAGGAAAGGAGGAAGGAAGGAAGGATGGAAGGGACAGAAGGAGGGAGGGAAGGAGGGATGGAAAGGAGGGAGGAAGGAAGGGTGGGAATCTTGGCCAGTGATTTACCAGATACTCAGAGATATGTAGAGGGAATTAGAAAGACATCTGGGTTGTAAAGTTACATGTTTGGATTCATACAGTAAGTGGCTTAGATAATGGACTCTGCTTACATTGTAGACTAGATTAAAACTGATTGCTCACGTTTCTGCCTCATAAACTCTGTTGTAAAGCCGTGTCTGGAGTGACTGTGTCCACATATCAGAGCAATGGAGTGTAAAATGTTGTCATAACAGCTACAGCCATAGAGAGGAATCATGAAAACATCGAGTTATGTTGTAAAACAAATATAACTTTCCTTCTGGAGTAATCCTCCACTTGGCAAACTGAAATGACTTGACAAATGATAACTCACCATTAACTACATATTTAGAGGATACTGTCATGAAACGATGTCGCTTTGTAGCCAAACTAAAACACTTGGAATACACTCACATAGCAATTCACCAAATCAGGCATATGAAAATATGAGCATTAAAGTAAATGCATGTAATCTCCGTGGTGCCATGAACCTATGATGGAATGTAGTGGGATCCTTTCCTTATATCCTTTTGGCCTTCACTATCAATATTTTACATTACATGACAAGAGGTTGGCTGTTGTATCTGTGAAGGTGGGTGGAGGTGTAGAGGAGGGAGGGAGGGAGGGAGGGAGGGAGGGAGGTACAGTGATCCAAAGGATAAGAGGCAGGGATCTAGGAAGGAAGGAAGGAATGAAGGAAGGAAAGGAGGGAGCGAGGGAGGAGGGAGGGAGGGAAGGAGGTAGGAGGTTACAGTGATCCAAGGGATAAGAGGCAGGGATCTAGGGAGGAAGGAAGAAGGAAGGAAAGGAGGGAGGGAGGAAGGGAGGAAGGAGGAAAGGAAGGAAGGAAGGAAGGAAGGAAGGAAGGAAGGAAGGAAAGAAGGAAGGAAGGAAGGAAGAAGGAGAAAGGAGGGAGGGAGAAAGGAAGGAAGGAAGGAAGGAAGGAAGGAAAGGAGGGAGGGAGGGAGGTTACAATGATCCAAGGGATAAGAGGCAGTGATCTAGGAAGGAAGGGAGGAAGAAGGAAGGAAAGGAGGAAGGAAGGAATGGAGGAAGAAGGAGGAAAGGAGGGAGGGAGGTTACAATGATCTAAGGGATAAGAGGCAGTGATCTAGGAAGGAAGAAGAAGGAAGAAGGAAAGGAGGAGGGAGGTTACAATGATCCAAGGGATAAGAGGCAGTGATCTAGGAAGGAAAGGAGGGAGGAAGGAAGGAAAGGAGGGAGGGAGGTTACAATGATCCAAGGGATAAGAGGCAGTGATCTAGGAAGGAAGGAAGGAAGGAGGAAAGAAAGGAGGGAGAGAGGAAGGAAGGAAGGAAGGAAGGAAGGAAGGAAAGGAGGGAGGGAGGAAAGGAGGAAGGAATGAGGGAAAGGAAGGGAGGAAGGAAGGAAGGAAGGAAGGCAGGAAGGAGGGAGGGAGGAAAGGAGGAAGGAATGAGGGAAAGGAGGTGTAGTGGAGGGAGGTTACAATGATCCAAGGGATAAGAGGCATCTAGGAAGGAGCGAAGGAAGGGAGGAAGGAGGGAAGGAAAGGAGGGAGGTGGGGTGGAGGTTACAATGATCCAAGGGATAAGAGGCAGTGATCTAGAAGGAAGGGGAGAAGAAGGAAGGAAAGGAGGAAAGGAGGAAAGGAGGGAGAGAGGTTGCAATGATCCAAGGATAAGAGGCAGTGATCTACACTCAGTCCCAGGCAGATAATGATGTGTCGAGGGGGGTATAATAAAGAAATACTGTGGTTCGACACAAAAACCTGGAGCTGAATTTTAAATTGCAGGCAGGCTGGAGGTCATAACTGCCAGATAGTTACTGCCCAAGATGCAGAGGGCTTCACTTGGGCCAGAGGAGAGAGAGAGAGAGGATGTTTGAAGAAAGAAAAGAAAAAAAAAGTGATGACAAGGAATAAATGATGCAGGTCATAAGGAAAGGAAACATCCTGAATGAGTTTCCAGTTAAAAAAGAGATAGAAACAATATGATAGAGCTCATATTGTTTCATATTGTGAAGGAAGGAAGGAAGGAAGGAGGAAGGGAGGGAGAGAGGGAGGAAGGAAGGAAGGAAAGAAAGAAGGAAGGGAAAAAGGAAAGAAGGGAGGGAGGGAGGAAGGAAGGAGGGAGGGAGGGAGGGAGGGAGGGAGGGAGGGAGGAAGGAAGGAAGAAAGGAAGGAAGGAAAGGAGGGAGGGAGGAAGGAAAGGAAAGGAAGGAGGGAGGGAGGGAGGGAGGGAGGAAGGAAGGAAAGAAGGAAAGGAAGGAAGGAGGGAAGTAGGAAGGAAAGGAGGGAGGGAGGTTACAATGATCAAAGGGATAAGAGGCAGTGATCTAGGAAGGAAGGAAGGAAGGAAGGAAGGAAGGAAGGAAGGAAGGAAGGGAGGAAGGAAGATAGGGAGGAAAGGAAGGGGGACGAAGGAAGGAAGGAATGAAGGAAGGAAGGAAGGAAGGAAGAAAAGGAGGGAAGGAAGGAAGGGGAGGAAGGAAAGGAGGAAGGAACGAAGGAAGGAAGGAAAGTAGGAACGACTGCCTTGTATTTGATGTTTTAAAAAATTTGTTTTTGATTATGCAAAAAAAAAAAGACCTGGAGGATTTGGAATCAAGTCTCCATCTCGGTTAATTTGTTTTAATGCGTAAAACAAAAACAGCAATTATCATTTAATAATGTTAATAATGTAAATCCCTGATCCAAGATTACTTCCACATTCCTAAACTATTGTTCCATGGCCCGAGGTTTCTCAATGCTCCCAATTTAATAAAGAGTCCCTGAACGTCTCCCAGATATCTCCAGACAGCTAATCCAGCTAATGAATAAAGCAGATGTAATAAATTAGAGATAGAGCTCTATACATACGGTGGGTTATATGAAAAGGAGACCCTCCTGTTGTCCTCAGGTCAAGGAAAGGACAGAAGGAAGGAGGAAAAGAGAAAAGAGGAAGGAAGTAAGGAGAGAAGGAAGGAGGGAAGGAAAGAGAGAAGGAAAGAGGGAGGAAGGAAGGAAGGAAGAAAGGAAGGGAGTAAGGAGGGAAGACGGAAAGAAGGAAGGAAAGGAGGGAGGGAGGAAGGAAGGAAGGAAGGAAGAGAGGGAAGGAGGGAGGGAGGAAGGAAGGAAGGAAGGAAGAGAGGGAAGGAAGAAAGGAAGGGAGTAAGGAGGGAAGACGGAAAGAAGGAAGGAAAGGAGGGAGGGAGGAAGGAAGGAAGGAAGGAAGAGAGGGAAGGAGGGAGGGAGGAAGGAAGGAAGGAAGGAAGAGAGGGAAGGAGAGAGGGAGGAAGGCAGGGAGGAAGGCAGGGAGGAAAGGACAGAGGGAGGAAGAAAGGAAGGGAGTAAGGAGGGAAGACAGAAGGAAGGAAGGAAGGAAAGGAGGAAGGAAAGGGCGGAGGGAAGGAAGGAAGGAAGGAAGGAAGGAAGGTAGGGAGGAAAAGACGGAGGAAGGAAGGAAGGAAGGAAGGAGGGAAAGAAGGGAGGAATAAGGAGGGAGGGAAGGAAGGAAGCACGGAAGGATGGAATGAGGAGGGAGAAAAGAAAGAGGGGAGGAAGGGGAAGAAGGAAGGAAAAATTAAAGAAAAAGGGAGGAAGGAAGGAAGGAAGGAAAGAAAGAAAGGAGGAAAGGATGGGGTCAATTTGACCCGGGAGGAAGACAACGGGAGGAAGGAAGGAAGGAAGGAAGGAAGGAAAGGTGTTATAAAAAGGAGACAGGGTTTTTAAAGGATGAACTTATTCTTCCCCCTCATGTCTCTATCAGCTGTGTTTCAGACACTATTGTCAGTCTTTTTATCTCAAAAGTTTTTCAACAATGGTGGCATCTCGCCTCGGGTTTCACTTTTGTAACTACTGCTGGTCATACATTTTTTATATCTGTTGCTTTTTGAAAATACAGCTCAGAAAAAAAGGACTGTACAGCTGTATTTCATAAATATATATACTTTTTTTATTTCCTGCAGCAGATAGTGACAGACAGACAGTTCATGTGTCACTCTGGTTATTATTCTTTACGCCTCGTCTTACTTTGATTTGGGGGATAATCATGCTGAAACTACAATACCCATAATGCTTTGAGGGGACATAAACAGAAAGCATAAGGAAGTAGGCTATAAGTCGAGCCCTGTTTTTTTAATGTTTGGTTACAGAGGGATTTGACTATATTAAAATAATGCTGAATCAGCTGTTAGTAGGTCATTGAGTCAAAGAAGGAAGGGAGGAAGGATTCCTTCCTTCCTCGGAAAGGAGGGAGGAAGGAAGAAGGAAGGAAAGGAGGGAAGGAAGAAGGAAGGAAAGGAGGGAGGGAGGAAGGGAGGAAGGGAGAAATGAGGAAAGAAAGAAGGAAGGAGGAAGGAAAGAAGGGAAAAAAGAGGGAGGAAGGAAGCAAGGGAGGAAGGAAGGAGGGAGGGAGGGAGGGAGGAAGGAAGGAAGGGAGAAAGAAAGAGAAGGAGAGAGGGAGGAAGGAAAGACAGAAGGAAGGATGTTTAAAGATTAGACATTTGATGACATTTAAACTAGAAAGGATGTGATGGTAAACTTGTCAATCAGCCTAAAAACTAGTCTAGAGCCATGTTAGCAGACTGCATGTAGTAGCTTTGAGCTAAATTAGCATGCTAATCTGCTCACAACGACAATGCTAACACGATGTGGGAGCGTACCTATGTTCCCTGGATCCTTTGTTCCCTGATCGCGGCTAATTCGGTTGCTAGCTCGGCTGCTAGCTCGGCAGCTAACTCATCTGCTAACTCGGCGGCTAACTCAGCTAACTGGCTAACTGTAGACAGGATCATCCCTATGTTCCCCGGCCACATACAAAGCAGGGAACATAGGACCCGAGGAACATAGGGATGATCCCCACAATGTTTACCATGTTAGCTTAGCATGTTAGCATTCTTATATTTGCTGTACAGTGAGCTGTACACCTGAGCTAAGGTTCTTATTACTTATCATCATCATTATTATTATTTGCACACATAATAAGACACACAATGCATGAAGGAGTAAAAAAGAGGACAGAGCTGCTGATATTTAAGAAAAAAGAAGAAGAAGAAAAAGGAATTGTGAAGACATGTAGCCAAAATAAGAGAGAAAACAAAATAAAGCCACCACACATTACCACAAATATGCCAATAACCAATAATTACATGTACCCATAAAATGAACACACATGCCTTGCTATTAACAAGCAAGAGAAGAAGAGAAAAAAGTCCCTAAGTTACACAATTTCAGTAGTTTGGCTCTTTAGTTCTGCAGGGATTTACTCATAAATCAAAGTATTATTAAGTAAAGTAAAATGTTGACTTAATGATGCAGCTAGATAAAATATAACAATACAATTTTTTAAAAATCACCACCATCCTGGGGGGTTGTATGACCACACATATGTGCAAAGTCAGGATATAACCAAAGTCATTAGGGCTGCTGTCTTTATAAAACAAACAGCAGTCCTTGTGATCGCTCTTATGCATTCATTGAGGGAGTTCTCGGGTGCAACAATCAAAAATAAAACCCCCTCTGGCAGACTTGCAACTTATGCATCAAACACGGCGTTGTAGGGAAATAATTGAGTCAGCAGGGATGAGTTGGCAGGGCTAAAACAGTGGAGTAGTTGGGCATGTAGCTGGGGATGCTAAGATGTTAAAAAATTGTATTACACTCCTTCCCTCCCTCCCCTTCCTTCCTTCCATCCTCCCTTTCCTTTCTTTCCCTTCTTCCTTCCTTCCTCCCTCCCTCCCTCCCTCCCTTCCCTCCTTCCTTCCTTCCCTTTTCCAGAGATCGAGTCATTCTTCCTTTTTAGGGTTATCTATATTAAATCTTGAAGCTGGGCTGACCACACATAAATATTCTTTTGACTTACTGAAGCAGTGGAGTTTATAGCAGTAGAGGTCCTTTCATCGCTGAGTTGAGAGTCAATACTCCTCCTTTGGTTCACAACTCAGTCACAAATCTAAAAGCACAGATGTGGATGAGTTGGCAGGGCTAAAACAGTGGAGTAGTTGGGCATGTAGCTTGGGGATGCTAAGATGTTAAAAAATTGCATTGCACACTCATACTGATTATAAAATAAGACTTTGACTGTTGTTTGAGAAAGGATTACTATTGCATTACCCATCAGCTTTTATTTCTGTAAACTTCATCTGAAGGATACTGCAAAGGGGCTTTTATTTTGGCGGTTTTGCTAATGTGGTGGTTTGCTAATAAAGAAAGAGGGGAGGGGGGGAAGAAGGAAGGAAAAATTAAAGAAAGAGGGAGGAAGGAAGGAAGGAAAGAAGGAAAGGAAGGAAGGAAAGGAGGGAGGAAGGAAGGAAGGAAGGAGGTAGGGAAGGAAAAAGGAAGGAAGGAAGGAAGGAAGGGAGGGAGGGAGGAAGGAAGGAAGATAGGGAGGAAAGGAGGGAGGGAGGGAGGGAGGGAGGAAGGGAGGAAAGGAGGGAAGGAAGGAAGGAAGGGAGTAAGGAGGGAAGACGGAAGGAAGGAAGGAAGGAAAAAAGGAAGAAAGGAAGGAAGGAAGGAAGGAAAGAAAGTAGGAAGGAAAGAAAGGAGTAAGGAGGGAGGAAAGGAGGGAAGGAAGTACGGAAGGATGGAAGGAGGAGGGAGCAAAGAAAGAGGGGAGGAGGGGAAGAAGGAAGGAAAAATTAAAGAAAGAGGGAGGAAGGAAGGAAGGAAAGAAGGAAAGGGTGGGGGCATGTAGCTTTGGGATGCTAAGATGTTAAAAAATTGTATTGCACACTCATACTGATTATAAAATAAGACTTTGACTGTTGTTTGAGAAAGGATTACTATTGCATTACCCATCAGCTTTTATTTCTGTAAACTTCATCTGAAGGATACAGCAAAGGGGGTTTTATTTTGGCGGTTTTGCTAATGTGGTGGTTTGCTAATGTGGTGCCAACCTAAATACAGTGTGTCATCATGCTTTGGCAGAAACCCTATTACAAAACCATCTTAAAACCCGAGTTACATCTCATTGAGTTTCATATGATCGATACTGTTCAGTCATCTGAGTCAGCACTCCAGAAAAAACCTGGGTGGAATGAATGACGACTGCAGGGACGCGTCTAACAAGCAGCGGGAGGGATGCAATGGGATTTATTCTGCATCCTCTGAGCTCTTTAAAGAGTAATGAAACAGTAAATCCAGGAAGTAAATTATATGTAAAGTCATTCTATCGTAGTATTAATAGATCCGCTCACAGCAGGTATAATGTTCATTGCACAGAGATCCAGTCATTCTTCCTTTTTAGGATCAGAGTTAATATTAAAGCTTCAAGCTGGGCTGACATAAATATTCTTTCTTTCCTCCATCCTTCCTTTCTTCCTTTCTTTCTTTCTTTGCTTCCTTCCTTCCTTCCTTCCCTCCCTCCCTCCTGTTTCCCTTCCTCCCTTCCTTCTTTCCTTCCTCCCTCCCTCCAGAGATCGAGTCCTTCTTCCTTTTAGGGTTATCTACAGTTATATTAAATCTTCAACCTGGGCTGACCACACATACATATTCTTTCTTTCCTCCATCCTTCCTTCCTTCCTTCCTTCCTTTCTTTCCTTCCTTCCTTCCTTCCTCCCTTCCTTCCTTCCTTCCTTCCTCCCTCCCTCCCTCCTTTCCTCCCCTTCTTTCCTACCTTCCTTCTTTCCTCCCTTCCTCCCTCCTTTCCTTCCTTCCTTTCCTCCTTTCCTTCCTTATTCCTTCCTCCCTTCATCCTTCTCTCTCTTTCCTCTGTCCTTCTTTCCTCCCTCCTTCTTTCTTTCCCTTCCTCCTTCCTTTCCTTCCCTCCTTCCCTCCCTCCTTCCTTCCTTCTTCCCTTTCTATCTCCTTTCCTCCCTTCTTTACTTCCTTCTTTCCTCCCTCCTTTCCTCCCTTCTTTCCTTTCCTCCCTCCCTCCTTTCCTTCCTTTTTCCTTCCTCCCTTCTTTCCTCCCTCTCTCCCTTCCTTCCTTCCTCCCTCCCTTCTTCCTTCCTCCATCCTTTCCTTCCTTCTTCCTTCCTTCCCTCCCTCCCTCCTTTCCTCCCTTCTTTCCTTTCCTCCCTTCCTATCTCCTTTCCTTCCTCCCTCCCTCCCTCCCTTCCTTCTTCCTCCCTCCCTCCCTCCCTCAAGGACAACAGGAGGGTTAAGAGACTCCTACCCTTTTGGGACCGCCTGTATATGAAGATGTCACTCTGCTGCTCTGTATGTTAGTGCTGCTACAGTAAATGTGAGATAACATTAACGTGCCGATCTGATCCAGTCACTTACTTAGCATCGATGTCTCTCACATTAGATTCTGGGCACATCTTCATAGTGTCGGCTCTTTGCTTCTCTAGTCACGACGGCTGCCTCGGTTATTTTTATTTTTGCTCAGTCTGCCAGTCTGCCTCCCTCCCTCCCTCCCTCCCTCCCTCCCTCCCTGCCTGTCCTTGTCTCCAGGCCCATGTATTCCTCTAGTACCTTTCCAGACCTGCCATTCTCTATTATGTACCCCTCGGATTTTCTCACCAATCCTTTTCACCTGACTTTCTACATCCACCTGCTCACCTGATCTCATTCCCAAGACGTCCCCACCTGCCCACACACCTGTCTCTCATTATCTCATCAGCAGCTCACCAGTCTCTTTTTTTTTTTTTTCTCTTAGGAAGATTGTAAAATGTTGTGCACTAAACCACCTCTGGCTGTTATCTGCTGCCTGTGTTTTAACCTGCCTACCTGCCTGGATTGGTTTTGTAAGCCTTTTTATTTGAGTGCTGTTAGTAAAGTCTCTTCTCATTTATCAGTTTCTGCCTCAGTGTCTGCATTTGTTTTAGTTTTAACCCTCCTGTTGTCCTCGAGTCAAGGAAGGAAGGAAGGAAGGAAGGAAGGAAGAAAAGAAAGGAGGGAGGGAGGAAGGAGGAAGGAAAGGAAAAGAGGGAGGGAGGAAGGAAAGGAAAGAAGGAAGGGATAAAGGAAAGGAAGGACGGAGGAAATAATGAAGGAAGGAAAGGAGGGAGAAAGGAAAAGAGGAAGGGATAAAGGAAAGGAAGGACGGAGGAAATAATGAAGGAAGGAAAGGAGGGACAAGGACAAGGAGAAGGACAGGCAGGCAGGCAGGGAGGGAGGGAGGAAGGAAGGAAGGAAGGAAAGGAGGAAGGAAGGATGGAGGAAAGTAGAAAGGAGGGAGGGAGGGATGAAGGAAGGAAGGAAAGTAGGACAGAGTAAAGAAGGAATGAAGGAAGGTAGGGGGAGATAAGAAAGAGAAGGAGGGAAAGAGGAAGGAAGAAAGGAAAGATGGAAGGAAGGAAGGAAGGGAGGGAGGGAGGGAGGAAGGAAGAAAGAAGGAAGGGAGGAAGGAAGGAAGAAGGAAGGAAGGGAAGAAGGGAGGGAGGAAGGAAGGAAGGAAGAAGGAAGGAAGAAAGGGAAGAAGGAAGAAAGGCTGTTATCTGCTGCTTCCTTTTTATTTGAGTGCTGTTAGTAAAGTCTCTTGTCATTTATCAGTTCTGCCTCAGTGTCTGCATTTGGATCGTCAACACCCCGTGACTTCTCTACTGCTGCTGCTGTAGTGATCGCCTCATTCACTCAGCAACATTCACACAAAGTTTTTTCTTTATCAGCAGAAACATTCCTGGTGGTTTAATATGGAAAATAAATAAAACAGGAAGTGCTTAATGTCATTATTAGTATTAGGGTCAGTAACTGATAAGAGTTGGTATAAGATGATGAATTCAAAAATATGTTAATAAATAGTTTTAACCCTTCTGTTGCCCTTGAGTTAAGGAAGGAAGGGAGGAAGGGAGTGAGGAAGAAGGAAGGAAGGGAGGAAGAAATAAGGGAGGAAGGAAAGGAGGGAAGGAGGGAGGGAGGGAGGGAGAAAGGAAAAGAGGAAGGAAGGTAGAAGGAAGGAAGGAAGGAAGGAAGAGAGAGGAATGAAAGAAAGAGAGAAGGAAGGAGGTCTTACCAAAAGTAAGACTGAATGCTTTAACCCTCCTGTTGTCCTCGAGTTAAGGAAGGAAGGGAAGAAGGAAGGGAGGACAGAAGGAAGGAAGGAAGGGAGGGAGGAAGGAAGAAGGAAGGAAGAAAGGGAGGAAGGGAGAAAGGAAGAAAGGAAAGAAGGAAGGAAGGAAGGAAGAAGGAAGGAAGAAGTGGAGACATAGCAACATGATTGCCCCATTAGTATTAGATATGTGATTCTGTCCTCTGGCATTCCTTACTATTTTATCAAAGACTTTATTTCAGTAAAAGAGCAGAGTAGCAGAGGAGGTGGAGGCAGGAGGCAGGAGGCAAAAAAAACAGAATAAGGATTTAACTGAAAATCAAAAGAAAGTGTAGCACAGGCTCCAGCAGACAACTCACCAAAGACGGAACACCGAACAGCAAAACTGGACTTAAATACTAACTGAACTAATGAGGAGATGGAGGTGGGGGTGGAGGTGGGGGTGGAGGAAACAGGCGGAGAAGCTCAGGTGAGAGCAGACAAAGGGATTGACAAATATGGAGGGAGTGCAAGAACACAAGAGGGGAAATACATAGCAAACAAAAAATAACACCCCCCACCTCCCCCGCCGCCCCCCCGAAGACACAATCATCGACATAACTAAGACTGAGTGAGCTGTGTGAGTAGACTGTAATAAAAACACAAGACAGATTGACTAATAAAGGCAATTTTCTCAACTCAAATCAGCTCTCCCTCTCTCTCTCTCTCTCTCACACACACACACACACACACACACACACACACACACACACACACACACACACGGACACACACACGGACACACACACACACACACACAGTTTCAACATAACTGGGAGGAAAAAAAAGCTGAGGAGGAAGGGAGGAAGGAGGTAAAGGAGGACGGAAGGAATGAAGGTAGGGGGGGAGGAAGGAAGGGAGGAAGGGAAGGAAAGGAGGGAGGATGGAAGGAAGGAAGGAAGAAGGAAGTAAAGGAGGGAGGAAGGGAGGAAGGGGGAGGAAAGAATGAGAGAAGGAAGGTAGGGGAGGAAAGTATGAGAGAAGGAGGGAGGGAGGGAGGAAGGAAGGACAGAAGGTAGGAAGAAAGGGGGATGGAGGAAGGGAGGAAGGAAAAAAAGAAAGAAAGAAAGAAAGAAAGCAAGAGGGAGGAAGGAAGGAAGGAAGGAAGGAACAGTCAAAACAGACAAGGTCAATTTGACCCGGGTGGACGACACAAAGGTTAAAGTAAAGCACCCACACACACACACACACACACACACACACACACACACACACACACACACACACACACACACACACACACACACACACACACACACACACACACACACACACACACAGTTTCAACATAACCAGGAGGGGGGAAAAAACAAAAGCTGAGGTCTCTGCTGGTAGAATAAAGGAGAATAGCAACCGAGGGACACACAGAGCCGCACTGTGACAGAACACTTAACAGGCTCAATAACCATAAAGAAGAACTGGAATTAAACTGACACACAGAAAACCCCCAAAAAGAACAAAAAGAGTCCAGAAACCATGAAACCATGAAACCATGACTCCATGACTCCATGACACAAAGGTAACAGTTGTATTGCAAAACCGAGTCTGTGTTTTCATTCGCTCTACTGGGGGTTATATTTATGAAATGATTTTATAATTGAAATAAACTCTTTAAACTTTACTGGCCCCTTCTTATGCAGCCTCGATATGAAACAGGACATTTCTTCTGGAAAGCTGTCTGTACATGTCGGAGCCCGAATCAGATATAGAATATGAGTTAAAGACAGTGTAAAGTGAATTCAGACATTTTCTTCTAAACACATTAAATAGGTCATGAATGTATTTTTTAAAAAAGGTGTAAAAAGCATTTCAACCATTTAGATTTGAATTGTGGAGCTAGGCTTCACAAACTGTGTTTCAACATTTCTGTGTTCAGGATTTAATGATTAGCATAAACCCGCCCCTGCTGCTGTAGAGGTATAAATACATTCAGCACACACTACTACTACTACAGTCTACAGTTAGCCAGTTAGCTGAGTTAGCCACCGAACTAGCCGCAGAGCTAGCTGCCGAGTTAGCCGCCAAGCTAGCAGCTGAGTTAGCCGCTGAATTAGTAGCAGAAAGCTCTCAGACATAGCTCAATGTTTCAGGTAGAGGTGGTGACTTTGATTGACAGGTGACACTTGGTAGGGGGCGGGGCTTCAGCGGCCTCGGAGGCCACGCCCACAGCGTTTGGGAGCAGAGAAAGAGGCTGATTTTTACACAACTTTGAATCCTAATTTCATATATTTGGCGATTTTTTTAATCATTCAAATTTGGCAGGCTGGTTAACAACACACTTTTCTGTGGTATGTCAAACTCAGAACACATATTTATTCTTACTTTACACGGACTAAAAAAGCTCAATCATAAACACAGGAGAAGAAAAGTGTTTTTAACCTGGATTTTTTTAAAAAAGGGAAAAAAAAGGTCTACAGTAGATCATATTTGTGAGTATTTTTCATCTTAATTGTCTCTTTAGCATCATTGGTAGCGGCGTGGCTCCTGCTTCACGTTCACTCGCCATAATTCTTAATTATTTTATTCAACGATGCCTCTTACCGACCGCAGTGTGAGCCGACGGAAGCAATCAGCCCTCCGTCTGCGCTACACGATTCTGATATACATGAATTTTGGATTTCCCCCTCAGAAGTAAGTATTAGCAAATTATCCAGTTTCAGTCAGCTCACCAGCTCCCAGTACATTAATGTGATGTGAACAGTCGAGAGATGAGAGAGAAAGTGAGAATCTTCCTCTCTTAAATTACAATCTCTTATAACAGCAGCAACACTGACAGACTCATGAATAAATGCATCTTTAAAGTGATCATTTAATCTTCATGCATCAAACACATTTCAAACACAGTGAAAAAAGGGCCTCATCATATGAACATAGACGCTGATGCATATGTTTGATCATCAATAAATATGTATAAATAAACATGAAACTAAATAATTCAACAGACAACAAAGAATAAAGAATCAAATTTCATAATATATATAATTTGCAGGTTGGTGCAATAGCAAAGAAGGAAGAGGAAGGGAAGAAGGAAGGAAGGACAGAAGGAAGGAAGGAAGAAGGAAGGAAGAAAGGAAAGAAGGAAGGAAGGAAGGGAGGAAGGAAGGAAAGAAGGAAGGAAGGAAGGAAGGAAAGGAAGAAGAAAGGGGGACGGAGGAAGGAAAGAAGGAAGGGAGGAGAGAAGGAAGGAAGGAAGGAAGGAAGGAAGGGAGGGAGGGAGGGAGGGAGGAAGGAAGAAAGGAAGGAAAGAAGGAAGAGGAAGGAAGGAAGGGAGGGAGGGAGGGAGGGAGGGAGGGAGGAAGGAAGGAAGAAAGGAAGGAAAGAAGGAAGGAAAGAAGGAAGATGAAGGGAAGAAGGAAGGAAGGACAGAAGGAAGGAAGGGAGGAAGGAAGGGAAGAAGGAAGGAAGAAAGGGAGGAAGGAAGGAAGAAAGGAGGGAGGGAGGGAGGAAGAAGGAAGGGAGGAAGGAAGGGAGGAAGGAAGAAGGAAGGAAGAAAGGAAAGAAGGAAGGAAGGAAGGAAGGGAGGAAGGGAAGAAGGAAGGAAGAAAGGAAGGAAGGAAGGGAGGAAGGAAGGGAGGAAGGAAGAAGGAAGGAAGAAAGGAAGGCAGGAAGGAAGGAAGGAAGGAAGGAAGGAAGGAAGGAAGGAAGGAAGGGAGGGAGGGAGAAGGAAGAAGGAAGGAAAGAAGGAAGGAAGAAAGGAAGGAAGGAAGGAAGGCAGGGAGGGAGGGAGGGAGGAAGGAAGAAGGAAGGAAGGGAGGAAGGGAAGAAGGAAGGAAGAGAGGAAAGAAGGAAGGAAGGAAGGGAGGAAGGGAAGAAGGAAGGAAGAAAGGGAGGAAGGAAGAAAGGAAGGAAGGAAGGAAGGCAGGGAGGGAGGGAGAAGAAAGGGGGACGGAGGAAGGAAAGAAGGAAGGGAGGAGAGAAGGAGGGAGGGAGGAAGAACAGATGGAAGTAAGGAAAGGAAGGAAGGAAGGACGGAGGAAGGAAAGAAGGAAGGGAGGAGAGAAGGAGGGAGGGAGGAAGGACAGATGTAAGGAAGGACGGAGGAAATAAGGAACGAGGGAGGGAGAAAGGAAAAGAGGAAGGGGAGAAAGAAGGCAGGGAGGAAGGAAAGGAAGGAAGGAAGGAAGGAAGGAAGGAAGGATATTTTGGGATATTTACAGAAGTTACCAAATTAACAAACCATTCAAATATGGAAAAACTGACCTTCAAAATAAAAGACTAAATTGAACAGTATAATAAAAATCTGGCTTCCATTTATTTACTTCATAAAGAAAAAAAACTAATACTACAGAAAGGACACACAATTGACATAATGACTGAAGGACACACACACACACACACACACACACACACACACACACACACACACATTTACTATTATTATGTACTGTTTCGTATATTCTGTCTCATTTGATTGTTTCCTGATCTGCACTCTCTTCTCACGCTGTGTATAGCTTTTCTGCACAATAAAAAAAAAAGAGCGATATACTGCAGGGTAGATGCTAATGTTCCCCTGTTGTGCTTTTATTTTGAAGAAAGTGACCTAATATGTTTGCAGGCAGGCGGACAGACAATGGATAGGGGAAGGCATTTGAGGTTCTGAGGTTTGGTTTAATGTACTGATTGGCTAGTGGAACATCCTACTTTGATATTATTACACCACATGTCAAGACATAGCTCCCCCTGAGCTGCAGGAAATCAGTGTTAGGTTCCAGAAGCTGCTGTCTGGTTCTCCATTTATACTCCTTTTCCACTGAGCTGGAGCTGGCGCTGGTGCTGGTTTGGAGCCAGAGCCTGACTAAGCACTGGTTCTTTGCTTTTCCACCGCCAAAGCTCCAGCCCCGAGCCTCAGAACCGGAGCCAGAGCAAGCACCAACTCTTTGCTGGTCTAAAGCAAAAAACGATTACGTCAGCGGACTGGGGGCAGGGCTAACGTTTTTTAGCCGGCTAGCTGGGTTAACGTTTATTAGCAGACTAGCGGGGCTAACGTTTATTAGCCGGCTAGCTGGGTTAACGTTTATTAGTCGGCTAGCGGGGTTAACATTTATTAGCAGACTAGTGGGGTTAACCTTTATTAGCCGGCTAGCTGGGTTAATGTTTATTAGCAGACTAGCTGGGTTAACCTTTATTAGCCAGCTAGCGGAGCTAACGTTTATTAGCTGGCTAGCGGGGTTAACGTTTATTAGCCGGCTTGCAGGGCATTTACAAAAGGTTAAAGATTTGTTGATTAAAAGTACTATTTTTTATCATTTTTTTGCCAGAGCTGTCTTCTTCTTCTTCTTCTTCTTCTTCTTCTTCTTCTTCTTCTTCTTCTTCTTCTTCTTCTTCTTCTTCTTCTTCTTCTTCTTCTTCTTCTTCTTTGTTTCCGGCAGGCTAGATGCTTTTGTACCGCCTGGACAGTTTGTGGCAAACTCCATCCAGTTTCAAGCAATCAATAACCACATGGGTCGCTTTCTGTGTCTGGATATCTACGAGTCCTTCCCTGGCTGCTGTGTGCACAATGTCGGGGGCATCATGTAAGTGCACCAGCTGTATCCACCTCTAGGATGGTGTAGGAGTGCGTAGTATGGTGTAGGAGTGTGTAGTGTACCCCATGCTTGGCTCAACCCATTTGCTTGATGAGTGCTGCTGCAGGGAGGTAAAACACAAGGCCGTCCAGGGCGAGGTGTGTGTGTGTGTGTGTGTGTGTGTGTGTGTGTGTTGGAGACCAGGTCATTATTGGCTGCATTTGCCTCCACAACCTCTGCAGTGGGAATGGGAACATTTTGGAGCCCTAATGAATGTGGTGATGATGGGGATGACTATGACGAAGCTAATGAGCCACTCCTCAGAAAGCAGGCTTGCAGCTGCAGTGTCTGCTCTAAATGACCAGATCTCTTTACTGCAGGAACATGATTATCGTCAAGTTGTTTTTTTGGGGGTTTGTTTTTTGGTTTTTTACCCTGGGAGGATTATTTTCCTCATCTCAGCCTCAATGCTATCCAACCCTAGTGAATACCATAGACTGTATATAAGAAATGGACGTAACATCCGTGACGTCACCCATTGGTTTGTGGACTGCTGCTCGAAAGCCAATAGTATCGAATCTAGGCAGCGCCATCTTGAAAATTTCAGGTGCATGCTGGGAAAAATAAAAACACGGATTCTACTTATATGGGTATGAGGCGGAGTCATGGGCGGACGTATGGGCGGGACCAACGGCGGAGCGGGGAGGCTGCGATCGGTTGCGAGGACTGGATCTCGAGGACATCGGGCAATCAACATGTCAATCACAACGTAGCCACGTAGCCTGCTTTATCGTCAAATATAAAATCAGGGAGGCCAAAATGTCCCAAATGAACATCATACTGCATTGAAGAAGGCTTTAAACTAGCGATTGAGACCATAAACACATTTTGAAAACGTTTACTGAGGTTAGAAATCAAGTGAGAAGTTGGTGAATTCTCCATTGACTTGTATAGAGACGGTCGCCCCCTGGTGGCCTTTTGATAGAATGCAGCTCTAAGTTACTTCCTGGTTGGCCTCATTTCAGAGGACCAGAACTCCCCGCCTGGTTTTCCTCATCTCAGCCTCAGTGCTATCCAACCCTAGTGAATACATACACATAGCTGTAGTAAAGTTGGTTTACATTGCACTGGCTGTCTGTATTCATTTTCATGAGCCCTTTTTAAACCCTTTGAAAACACGCTACCTTCATCTCACTCCGAGTGATTCAAGATGAGTATGAGGCAATGTTTGCTCAATGCAAGCATAAGACTACATTACTGCACCTGTTGGTATGATTTCTACATAAAACGTCTTATTTTATTTCACTGTTGTGTCATAACTGTCTCTCTTTTATTAATATTGCATCAGTAAAAAATGCTATGAATTAACCACAGAGGAAACACTGCAAATATATTTTTTTATTTTATTAGTAGTAACATTAGTCTTCCCTCACTGGCTCAATCCTCCTTCTCTCAGTTCCTCCTTTCCCTCTTCTTCTCTTCTCTCTCTTTCTTCTTCTCCCTTTACTTCCACATGTTGTTCCTCTTCTCTCTGCTAACACCCCCTCAGAAACATGAGATCCATCTATCTTTCTTTCCTTCCTCTCTCTTTCCTCCCTTCCTTCTTTCCTTCTTTATTCCCTTTCTTCCTTCGTTCAGTCCTTCCTCCCTTCCTTCGTTCCTCTGTCCTTCTTTCCTTCCTTCCTCTTTTCCTTTCTCCCTCCCTCCCTGCTTCCTTCTTTCCTCCCTCCCTACTACCTTCCTTCCTCCGTCCTTTCTTCCTTCCTTCCTTCCACCCTCCCGGCTTCCTTCATTCCTCCCTTCCACCCTCCCCTCCTTCCTTCCTTCTTCCTTCCTCCCTTCCATCCTTCCTTCCTCCCTCCTTCCTTTCCTTCCTTCTTTCCTTCCTTCCTCCCTCCTTTCCTTTCTTCTTCCCTTCCATCTTTCCTTCCTCCCTCCCTCTTTTCCTTCCTTCTTCCTCCCTTCCATCATTCCTTCCTCCCTCCCTCTTTTCTTTCCTTCTTCCACCCTTCCTTCCTTTCTCCCTCCTTTCCTTCCCTGCTTCCTTCTTTCCTCCCTCCCTACTACCTTCCTCCATCCTTCCTTCCTTCCTCCCTCCTTTCCTTCCTTCCTTCTTTCCTCTTTCCTTCCTTCCTCCCTCTTTTCCTCCCTCCCTACTACCTTCCTTCCTCCCTCCCTCCTTTCCTTCCTTCTTCCTTCCTCCCTTCCATCCTTCCTTTCTCCCTTCCTTCCTTCCTTCCCTCCTTCTTCCCTTCCTCCTTTCCTTCCTTCCTTTTCCCTCCCTTCCTTCCTTCCTTGACTCGAGGACAAAAGGAGGGTTAAACAAACTTCACATATAACCCAGCTCATACTTTCCCTGACTATTCTGAAGAAAGTGTGGGAGTTTAAGTTTTCCTCTCCTCTCCTGGCTCACTACATCGTCACTGGACTGGATTCAATGGTTCATCTGTGCCCTAATTACTTGCTGGTGCTGTTCGGTGCTATATCTAAACAGGTGACTTCTCCTCGGATGAATGTTTCTGACTCTTCTTGGAGCCTGACGTCCATGCCAGCTGGCGTCTACACAGTTTTGGCGTTAAAGGCATGACTGCAAATGTAAGGTGTGCTTTTTTTTTATAGTTTTTTTCATGCTGCATGTTTATAGTGTCTGCCATTGGCTTCATATCATACTTCTGCTCCTTTATTTCACAGCGTTGGTCTGCTAATCTCCTGGCTGCAGACCCAGAGTAATATTGTCTCACTTCAAGCCCTCGCTTAATGCAGCTTCGCCTTGGTCGAGGTAGGTTGGCTCAATCTTATCTTGCTATATTTAGCTCCTATCTGGCCGGCTAAATGTAGCTCTTTATTTATTTATTTAGCTCTCTGATGTGCTGTCAATTGTGATTGAGCTGCTGCTTTGTGGCTGTCACCTTCCCCCTTTACTGGGAAGCTGTACATTCACTCTCTTTGGTATATATCAGGGGTGTCAGACTCATTTTCATTCAAGGGCCACATACAGCCCAATTTGATCACATGTGGGCCGGATAATTAAAAAGATAGAAGGAGCGATGGAAGGAAAGAAGGAAAGAAGAAAGAAAGGGAGGAAGGACAGATGGAAGGGAGGAAGGAAAACAAGACAGGAAGGAAAAATGGAAGGAATGAAAGAAGGAAAAAAGAAAGAAAGAAAGCGAGGAGGGACAGAAGGAAGGAAGGACAGATGGAAGGAAGGAAGAAAGGGAGGAAGGAAGGAAAATAAGACAGGAAGGAAAGATGGAAGGAACGAAGGAAGGAAAAAAGAAAGGGAGGAAGGACAGAAGGAAGGAAGGAAGGACAGATGGAAGGGAGGAAGGAAGGCAGGAAGGAAGGAAAACAAGAAAGGAAAGAAAGATGGAAGGAAGGAAATAAGGAAGAAGGAAAGATGGAAGAAAGGGAGGGAGGAAGGAAGGAAGGAAGGAAGGAAGGACAGATGGAAGGAAGGAAAACAGACAGGAAGGAAAGTGGGCCGGATTGGATACCTCGGCGGGCCGGTTCTGGCCCACGGGCCGCATGTTTGACACCCCTGGTATATATACTTCCCCTCAATCCAACCCACTCTATACTTAGCCAAAGATTATTTATGTGGAGAATGAACCAACCGAGATGATCTGTTCTCTGGAGAAATTACTTACTTTTCATATTCAGGAAATTCTCCCTGTGAAGCGTTTATGCATATCATATTAATATTTTGAGCTTACCATGTTAATAGTTCTTAACCCTTAAACAGGCAACGTGCACCAGGAGATACAGACTCTTTAGCCTTCCTGTTGTCCTCCCGGGTCCCTCCTCTGTCCTTCCTTCCTTCCTTCCTTCCTTCATCTGTCCTTCCTCCCTTCCTTCCTTCCTTCCTTCATCTGTCCGTCCTTCCTTCCTTCCTTCCTCAGATCTAAGTTCAGCTGTTAGGGTAAATGTTCCCTCCTTCTGTCCTTTCTTCCTTCCTTCATCTGTCCTTCCTTCCTTCCTCCCTCCTTTCCTTCCTTCTTCCTCCCTCCCTTCCTTCCCTTCCTCCCTCCTTTCCTTCCTTCTTCCCTCCTTTCCTTCCTACCTTCCTTCCTTCCTTCTTCCCTCCTTTCCTTCCTTCTTCCTCCCTCCCTTCCTTCCCTTCCTCCCTCCTTTCCTTCCTTCTTCCCTCCTTTCCTTCCTTCTTCCTCCCTCCCTTCCTTCCCTTCCTCCCTCCTTTCCTTCCTTCTTCCCTCCTTTCCTTCCTACCTTCCTTCCTTCCTCCCTCCTTCCTTTCCTTCCTTCTTCCTCCCTTGCTTCCCTTCCTTCCTCCTTTCCTTCCTTCCTTCCTTCCTTACTTGAGGTGCAAATGACATAACTAGTAAGGTCTGTTTAAGGGTTAATCAGGGCCTCCAGTATCTGTAGAAAGTAGCTCATGAGACACAAGATGTGCAAATCTGACACACGGCAAAGTATAATTTAATCAACATCTTCCTTTTTTTTATGCTCTTCGTGTAAATTTCCAGGCTGTGATTTCATACAGTGAACATTAATTTGGCTCAATCACTGAAGAGTTTCTGTCTTCTCAGAGAACCAAAAGATGATTAAAGGCCTTTTGAGTTTTAGTTATTTATAACTTGTAAGCCCTGAAAGCTAAAACTAATTAGATTTGATAAGGGATTTGAAAAGGGTTAGGATTCCATAAGCCGATTTGATAATTGATTCAGATTCAATAATCAAGTTAATATTTGTGTAGCTGTCTGTGAGGCTGCATGTCTGTGTCATGCAGTTAAAGGGATAGTTCAGGTTTTTAGAGATGAAGTTGTACATATGACATCCTTACCATCAGTGTTGTGCATCAGCAGTGGCTTTTCCCTCCACTGCGTCCTGTGAGCGGAGTTCTGGCCCGCTTTTGGTGTTGAAGAAAGTAGTTCCGGCTAGTTTCTGGGTTCATAAAGGTTTCCTCCCTTTGGCTCTGTGGAAAAAAGGAATGTCTTCACCACTCGTTTCATAGTCAGACATATTTACGTTTACCATCCGAGCATGTAAACACCGTGAAACAGCTGATGGAAAGGTGCACAGCTGGCAACAGGCGGCAGCGCGGAGTGATACGAAGGGAGGGAAAATAGTGCCAGGTGATTGTGAGGTTGATTTTGTGATGCAAATGTATTTACTCTTTTGAATTCATATTGTTTTTCGAAGCAAAACGCTTTATCTTTGTGGCCCCAGAAACTAGCCGGAACTACTTTCTTCAACACCAAAAGCCAAAGGGCCAGAACTCTGCTCACAGGACGCAGTGGGGGAAAAGCCACTGCTGATGCACGACTGCTGACGGTGAGGATGTCATACAACTTCATGTCAAAAAACCCGAACTAGCCCTTTAATTCCTGCTTAAAAATAGTGCTGGGAAGTGTGGTCTTCATCTACCATGCAACATTACGACTACACGACAACTCAAAAATGTGGGTGTCTTTTGGTGTTGAAGAAAGTAGTTCCGGCTAGTTTCTGGGGTTACAAAGATTAAGCGTAAAACAGCTGATGGAAAGGTGCGCAGCTGGCAACAGGCGACAGCGCGTAGTGATACGAAGGGAGGGAAAACAGTGCCAGCAGGTGATTGTGAGGTCTGACTTTTTTACGGACAACGATTTTGTGATGCAAATGTATTTACTCTTTTGAACACATATTGTTTTTTGAAGCAAAACTCTTTATCTTTGTGACCCCAGAAACTAGCCGGAACTACTTTCTTCAACACTAAAAGCGGGGAAAAGCCACTGCTGATGCACGAGTGCTGATGGTGAGGATGTCATACAATTTCATGTCAGAAACCCAAACTATCCCTTTAATTCCTGCTTATAAACAGTGCTGGGAAGTGTGGTCTTCATCCTCCACCATGCAATACATTACGGTGTTAGACGACTAAACAGGACTCAAAAATGTGGGTGGCGTCCTTCCTTCCTTCATTTCTTCCTACCTTCCTTCCTTCCACTGTCTGTCTTTCCTACTTTTCTTCCCTCCTCCCTTTTGCCTGTCTTTTCTTCCTTCCCTTCTTATTTCCTTCCAGTCCGGCCCACTTTCCTTCCTGTGTTCTTTTCTGTTCCTTACATCTGTCCTTCCTTCCTTCCTTTTTTCATCCCTACCTCCCTTTTTTCCTTTCTTCCTTCCTTCCTTCTGTCCTTCCTACCTTCCTTCATTTCTTCTTTCCTCCCTTCCTTCTGTCCTTCCTCAATTTCTTTTTCCTTTCTTTGTTGCTTCCTGCCTCCCTTCCTTCCTTCTGTCCTTCCTTCCTTCCGTCTCTCTGTCTGTCTTTCCTACCTTTCTTCCCTCCACTGCTGATGCATGACACTGATGGTGATGATGTCATACAACTTCATATTAAAAAAACCCGAACTATCCCTTTAAGGCTGTATGACCACACATGTTGAACTTTCTCTTCTTCACTCATTCCTACTTACTGGTATTTTCCTGTATAAAAACAGGTGGCTTAACTCCACACTTTCCTTCCTGTGTTCATTTCTGTTCCTTACATCTGTCCTTCCTTCCTTCCTTTTTCATCCCTACCTCCCTTTTTTCCTTTCTTCCCTTCGTTCCTTCCTTCCTTCTTTCTGTCCCTCCTACTTCCATTCCTTCCTTCATTTCTTCCTTCCTCCCTCCCTTCCTTCTGTCCTTCCTTCATTTGTTTCCTTTCTTTGTTCCTTCCTTCCTTCCTTTTTTCATCCCTACCTCCCTTTTTTCCTTTCTTCGTTCCTTCCTTCCTTCTTTCTGTCCCTCCTACTTCCATTCCTTCCTTCCTCCCTCCCTTCCTTCTGTCCTTCCTTCATTTCTTCTTCCTTTCTTCGTTCCTTCCTTCCTTCTTTTGTCCTTCCTACGTTCCTTAATTTCTTCCTTCGTCCCTCCCTCCCTTCTGTCCTTCCTTCATTTCTTTTTCCTTTCTTTGTTCCTTCCTTCCTTATGTCCTTCCTACCTTCCTTTTTTCCTTTCTTCGTTCCCTCCTTCCTTCTTTCTGTCCCTCCTACTTCCATTCCTTCCTTCATTTCTTCCTTCCTCCCTCCCTTCCTTCATTTGTTTCCTTTCTTTGTTCCTTCCTTCCTTCCTTTTTTCATCCCTACCTTCCCTTTTTTCCTTTCTTCGTTCCTTCCTTCCTTCTTTCTGTCCCTCCTACTTCCATTCCTTCCTCCATTTCTTCCTTCCTCCCTCCCTTCCTTCTGTCCTTCCTTCATTTGTTTCCTTTCTTTGTTCCTTCCTTCCTTCCTTATGTCCTTCCTACCTTCCTTTTTTCCTTTCTTCGTTCCCTCCTTCCTTCTTTCTGTCCCTCCTACTTCCATTCCTTCCTTCATTTCTTCCTTCCTCCCTCCCTTCCTTCATTTGTTTCCTTTCTTTGTTCCTTCCTTCCTTCCTTTTTTCATCCCTACCTCCCTTTTTTCCTTTCTTCGTTCCTTCCTTCCTTCTTTCTGTCCCTCCTACTTCCATTCCTTCATCCATTTCTTCCTTCCTCCCTCCCTTCCTTCTGTCCTTCCTTCATTTGTTTCCTTTCTTTGTTCCTTCCTTCCTTCCTTTTTTCATCCCTACCTTCCTTTTTTCCTTTCTTCGTTCCTTCCTTCCCTCTTTCTGTCCCTCCTACTTCCATTCCTTCCTTCATTTCTTCCTTCTTCCCTCCCTTCCTTCTGTCCTTCCTTCATTTGTTTCCTTTCTTTGTTCCTTCCTTCCTTCCTTTTTCATCCCTACCTTCCTTTTTTCCTTTCTTTGTTCCTTCCTTCCTTCTTTCTGTCCCTCCTACTTCCATTCCTTCCTTCATTTCTTCCTTCCTCCCTCCCTTCCTTCTGTCCTTCCTTCATTTGTTTCCTTTCTTTGTTCCTTCCTTCCTTCCTTTTTTCATCCCAACCTTCCTTTTTTCCTTTCTTCGTTCCTTCCTTCCTTCTTTCTGTCCCTCCTACTTCCATTCCTTCCTTCATTTCTTCCTTCCTCCCTCCCTTCCTTCTGTCCTTCCTTCATTTGTTTCCTTTCTTTGTTCCTTCCTTCCTTCCTTTTTTCATCCCTACCTTCCTTTTTTCCTTTCTTCGTTCCTTCCTTCCTTCTTTCTGTCCCTCCTACTTCCATTCCTTCCTTCATTTCTTCCTTCCTCCCTCCCTTCCTTCTGTCCTTCCTTCATTTGTTTCCTTCCTTCCTTCCTTTTTTCATCCCTACCTCCCTTTTTTCCTTTCTTCGTTCCTTCCTTCCTTCTTTCTGTCCCTCCTACTTCCATTCCTTCCTTCATTTCTTCCTTCCTCCCTCCCTTCCTTCTGTCCTTCCTTCATTTGTTTCCTTTCTTTGTTCCTTCCTCCCTCCCTTCTGTCCTTCCTTCATTTCTTTTTCCTTTCTTTGTTCCTTCCTTCCTTCTTTCTGTCCTTCCTACGTTCCTTAATTTCTTCCTTCGTCCCTCCCTCCCTTCTGTCCTTCCTTCATTTCTTTGTTCCTTCCTTCCTTCCTTCCTTCATTTCTTCCTTCCTCCCTCCCTCCCTTCTGTCCTTCCTTCATTTGTTTCCTTTCTTTGTTCCTTCCTTCCTTCCTTTTTTCATCCCTACCTTCCTTTTTTCCTTTCTTCGTTCCTTCCTTCCTTCTTTCTGTCCCTCCTACTTCCATTCCTTCCTTCATTTCTTCGTTCCTTCCTTCCTTCTTTCTGTCCTTCCTACGTTCCTTAATTTCTTCCTTCGTCCCTCCCTCCCTTCTGTCCTTCCTTCATTTCTTTTTCCTTTCTTTGTTCCTTCCTTCCTTCCTTTTTTCATCCCTACCTCCCTTTTTTCCTTTCTTCGTTCCTTCCTTCCTTCTTTCTGTCCCTCCTACTTCCATTCCTTCCTTCATTTCTTCCTTCCTCCCTCCCTTCCTTCTGTCCTTCCTTCATTTGTTTCCTTTCTTTGTTCCTTCCTTCCTTCCTTTTTTCATCCCTACCTTCCTTTTTTCCTTTCTTCGTTCCTTCCTTCCTTCTTTCTGTCCTTCCTACGTTCCTTAATTTCTTCCTTCGTCCCTCCCTCCCTTCTGTCCTTCCTTCATTTCTTTTTCCTTTCTTTGTTCCTTCCTTCCTTCCTTTTTTCATCCCTACCTTCCTTTTTTCCTTTCTTCGTTCCTTCCTTCCTTCTTTCTGTCCCTCCTACTTCCATTCCTTCCTTCATTTCTTCCTTCCTCCCTCCCTTCCTTCTGTCCTTCCTTCATTTGTTTCCTCTCTTTGTTCCTTCCTTCCTTTTTTCATCCCTACCTCCCTTTTTTCCTTTCTTCGTTCCTTCCTTCCTTCTTTCTGTCCCTCCTACTTCCATTCCTTCCTTCATTTCTTCCTTCCTCCCTCCCTCCCTTCTGTCCTTCCTTCATTTCTTTTTCCTTTCTTTGTTCCTTCCTTCCTTCCTTTTTTTTATCCCTACCTTCCTTTTTTCCTTTCTTCGTTCCTTCCTTCCTTCTTTCTGTCCTTCCTACGTTCCTTAATTTCTTCCTTCGTCCGTCCCTCCCTCCCTTCTGTCCTTCCTTCATTTCTTTTTCCTTTCTTTGTTCCTTCCTTCCTGATGTCCTTCCTACCTTCCTTCTTTCCTTATGTCCTTCCTACCTTCCTTCTTTCCTTCCTTCCTTCTGTCCTTCATTCATTTCATCCTTCCTTCTTTCCTTCCTCCCTTCCTTCCTTCCTTCCGTCCGTCCGTCCGTCCGTCTGTCTGTCTGTCTGTCTGTCTTTCCTACTTCATATAAAAAAAACCCGAACTACCCCTTTAAGGCTGTCTGACCACACATGTTGAACTTTCTCTTCTTCACTCATTCCTACTTACTGGTATTTTCCTGTATAAAAACAGGTGGCTTTCCTCCACAAAAAGAAAAAAATACTGACATGTTAAAAAGGCTTTTTTGTTATAGGTTTAACCTAAAGTAAAAAGGAACTGATTTGTATGGTTAAGCATGTATAACCTCTCTTTGTTATGATAAATGAGACTATGTCACCATCATTCAAAGACCTAGCAGAACAGATCTCACAGAATAAAAGAGAAAACAATAAACACAGACAGGCGGCAGCAGTTTCTGCATAATATGTGGTTACGTGTGGAGTGTGCAAAGTGTAGAAGGTTCCTCTCAGGCATGGCCACATTTCTAAACTCAGATTGAATCATACAGTAGATAAATGCCACCGTGAGCCCCCCAAACATTTCCACAGCCTTTAAACTCAGCTGTTCCTACAACGGTTCCCTCGTATCAATCTCGATGTTGGTACGTGCCCCTGTAAGCCCCGCGCGTTTTGGCTCTCTGACTACATCAACAGCTCCAATCAGGCTCGGGTTTATTCAACGAAAGGACTCATTAGCTTTAGTCTTGTTTGAGTGGGCTTCAAACCAAGCGGCCTTACATCGCTTCCAACAGTTTCCAGCCACAAGGGAGGTGCCCGATGTTTACCGCCTTTGCTGTGGTGTGCATGCTTATGGTCTGTCAGCGGTTCCTGGGTTCTGTTTAGAGTGTGAAATTATCTGAGGCGCCTTCTGGCAAATGCCTCTGGCACTTAAGACCGACTCTTCTGTTTGTATGCAAGTATTTCTATGTGTGTGTGTGTGTCTCTGTGTGTGTGTGTGTGCAAGCAAGGTTGTGTTAGCTGTTTCCTGTCCTTCACAAAAGACGAAGAGATCCAGGAGTCATTATCTGAATACTTTTCACTGAAAGGACTGATACCAAAAGCATTCTCATTCATATGATTAGCACTTTAAAAAGAAAATGCACAAACACACACATCCGCTAACTTTGTATTCAGCATTCCACACGTCTGGAGGGAGAGAAAAAAAAAGAAAAAGAAACGACAGTCCAGACACTTGACCTTTTTCACCAGACAGAGCTGACCCCAAAGGCTCCATCTTTGCTAATGTTCCCCTGTGTGTGTGTGAGTGTGTGTGTGTGCCTTTGAGTCACTCTGACTGTGTTCACATGCCAAATGCCTTCCTATAAGAATGTTGGAAGATGAGGTGAAAGAAAGAGAAGAAAAACAAATACCCCCTCTTCACCCTGACTTGGCCTCATGATTAAAATAACACAGGCGGTAGATAAATGTCCTATTTGTATGTAACCCTGACACAATACCCGCTTTATGCCACTCTGGCTATTATAATCAGGATCAAGACTATCAACCCATCAATGGAACTGCTGTGTTTCTACGTTAAGTGTCAGTGCCTGCATGCTAACTCTTCCCTAGAGCTTTTTTTCTCCTTCCTTCTTTTTATAAGACAACTGCATTCAAAGTGTCTGAAAACACAGAATTGAACCATGTGAAGGAAAGCGGCTGGCCCCCATCTTCTTTAACCACCCCAGACCTCTCTGAAAGATATCACGCTTTCACGAAAAAAGGAGGGGGGCTATAATTGCCAGAGCTGGGCTAAACCATGCAATTAGCTTCAAATGACAAGACGGTCGGGCAAGCTGAAATTAGCCAGTTTCCAGAGCGAGCGTCTCCTAGAGAGAGTGTGGCGTGTCTCCCAACCTCTCACAGATGAGGAAGAAAAGCAGGGGTTGAAAGAGACAGGAAAAAGGGAAAAAAGATAACGAAGAGGCCCCTGCTTAAATGCTTTATGTAAAGTGTAATTAAAATAGGGTGATGTATCCAGGGGAATAATGACAGTGGAAGTGAATATGAAGCAGATGAAACAATGGAGCTCACGTCAAACCCTACATTTCCCCCCCTCCCCTCCTCCTCTCTACATTTTTCTAGCTGTGGGTAATTTGAGTTTCCAGTTCTTGTCTGTCTTTTGTTTCACGCACAGGATTTGGTTTCAAAAATGCTTATTATTTAGAAAGCGTAGCTCTTACTTATTATGCCAATTTACTCAGTAATGCTATACTTTATTATACTACATTTTTTATGTATCGGTGGGAATTTGCTTGATTTTCTTGCCCATCACTGATGTATGTCCACTTATTCAAGCACAAAGACCAGATGTCCATTTATTGCTTGATTTCTTTCAGCCAACTGTCAACCTGTGCTTCAGCTGGCTTGCAATTAAAATTAAATGTGCAGTTCAGCTGCTGCTCAGCTGCGGTACTGTTAACCTCCTATTTAAAAATGAAAGTGCAGCGAAAATACCATTTTAGCTCAGTTTAAAGGGCAGAGAACACAATGCTCGAGACTTAAAAAGACAAATATCAATGATAGAGCATTTCATTACAGACTTAGGTGGACTTTAACTCTCTGGTGAGCAATCTACTCTAATGTGCACACTCTAGTTTCTCTCTTCTTTTCCTCTTTTCTCTGTAATTTCTGTTGATGTTTGTGGGTTTTTTAAAGTCTAGAGTAATATTTTTTGCACAACCCCCTCTGTGCAAATCCCATGGTTGTGTCTGTGTGCACATATATCTAGTTAATGTGAATATCTATAGCTATACTGCAGCTCTTTTCTTGCTATCCTGCAGAGATACATTCTTGCAATCACATATAGTATAGTTTGTTGGCAAATCTGGTGCACTAAAGGCATTCATTTTAATACAAATTACCATTACAGCTAAAAGTACAAACACTAGCCTAACTAGCTAACAACACACTTTGAAAACAAATGACAAATGCATCAAAGAGTACAGATATTAGCCTAAAGAGCTAACAAATGGCACAAATGGCCAACACAGCTAACAGTAGTCACTAGCCTAACTAGCTAACAACACACTCTGACCTGATTTATTGAAAACAAATGACAAATGCATTAAAGAGTGCAGATATTAGCCTAAAGAGCTAACAAAGCATACTCTACGCCTGTTTGTCACTAGCCTAACTAGCTAACAACACACTCTGAAAACAAATGACAAATGCATCAAAGAGTACAGATATTAGCCTAAAGAGCTAACAAAGCATACTCTGAGCCTGTTTATTTGACATAAATGGCCAACAAAGCTAATGAACAGTAATCACTAGCCTAACTAGCTAACAACACACACTGACTTAATTTATTGAAAACAAATGACAAATGCATCAAAGAGTACAGATATTAGCCTAAAAAGCTAACAGTAGTCACTAGCCTAGATAGCTAGCAAAACAACCTTGTTTAGTTGACACAAAAAGCAAAGCAGCTAACAATACAAACATTAACAGTAACTAGCTAACAAAAAGCACTCTGACCCTCTTTATTCTAAATAACAGTATAGACATGAACCTACAGAGCTAACAAAGAGTCACATGCTAACACATGAGGAAGGAAGGGAGGAAAGGAAAGAAGGAAGGGAGGAAAGGAAAGAAGGAGGGAAGGAAAGAAAGAGGGAAGAAAGGGGGATGGAGGAAGTACAGACAGAAAGAAGGAAGGGAGGAAAGAAGAATAAGACAGGGTCAATTTGACCCGGGATCACTAATCCAGCTCCTCTCTTATTCCTTTCTCTCTTTTTAGAACAAATATTCTAAAAAGTGATGTTCAAGAAAGGAAACAAGCGATATGAAGCCTCGAACAGTCAACTGACAGTCTGGGTCTTGTAGCTGTAGCTGTCCACCTGTAGTTTTATTATCCGTCTGCAGCTCAGCTCAGTAATGAACCACTGGGAAACAGAAAGAGGGAATCTTGTACTGTATTTGGCTATAGCTCCAATTTCTGTCTAAGCCTCATTGTAACTTCAGCAGGGATCATGTTGTTTCCTTGTTTCCTTGTTTCCTTGTACACTAGCTAGCTTTCACCTCCAGTATTGGACATCTGTGCTTCCTAGACAGACAGATAGTGTTTGTGTAATTTGGATGGTTGTTATTATAGTCATATTTAAAAGCTTCATTCTAGCAAAAAATCTCCTTTTATAATTACATCCAGAAGAAATGTCTAACAAAACAATTACCTACCTATATTCCACCTCAGGCATCATGCTCATGTAACCTACTCATTTTTAAATTATACCCTCTCCTCCACTGCTCCCATTTTATTTCTCATTTCTCACTTCTTCTTACAATCTGTAGAGCCCAGGTGTCTGAAAAATGTACAATTGCCTGTCCAGTGTCTGCTATGGCCTTGAAAATCTTTTATTAGAGGCGAACAAGTCCTTCCTACCTTCCTTCCTTCCTCCCTCCCTCCTTCTTTCCTTCCTCCATCCCCTTTCTTCCTTCCTTCTGTCCTTCCTTCCTTCCTCCCTCCTTCTTTCTTTCCTTCCTTCCTTCGTCCTTCTTTCCTTCCTTCTCTCTCTCTTTCTTTCCTCCCCCTACTGTCCTCCCTTCCTTATTTCCTCCTTTCATCCCTTCCTCCCTCATTTCCTTCCTCCCTTCCTTCTTTCCTCCTTTCCTTCCTCCCTTCCTTCTTTCATTTCCTCCCTTCCTCCTTCTCTTTTTTCCTCCCACTTTCTGCCCTTCCTTCTTTCTTCCCTTCCTTCCATGATTCCTTCCTTCCTTCTTTCCTTTCCTCCCTTCCTTCCTTCCTCCTCTCCTTTCCTTTCCTCCCCCTACCTTCCTCCCTCCCTCATTTTCTCTTTTTCCTCCCCCTACCTTCCTCCCTTCCTTCCTTCTTTTCTCCCTTCCTCCCTCATTTCCTAACCCTAACCCTAACCATAACCCCTCCTTCTCTCTTCCTTTCCTCCCCTACTTTCTGCCCTTCCTTCTTTCCTCTGTCCTTCCTTCCTTCCTTCCTTCCTTCCTTAAGGGTTATTTGGGTTTTTGACTACTGTAGAAGATGTTTTTATTAGAACCAACATGGCAGAAACAATTACCTACCTATATTCCACCTCAGGCATCATGCTCATGTAACCTACTCATTTTTAAATAATACCCTCTCCTCCACTGCTCCCATTTTATTTCTCATTTCTCACTTCTTCTTACAATCTGTAGAGCCCAGGTGTCTGAAAAATGGACAATTGCCTTCCTTCCTACTCTTTCTTTCCTTCCTCCATCCCCTTTCTTCCTTCCTTCTGTCCTTCCTCCCTTCCTTCCTCCGTCCTTCTTTCCTTCCTTCCTCCCTCTGTCCTTCTTTCCTTCCTTCCTCCCTCCTTCTCTCTTTCTTTCCTCCCCCTATACCGTCCTCCCTTCCTTCTTTCCTCCTTTCATCCCTTCCTTCCTCATTTCCTTCCTCCCTTCCTTCTTTCTTTCCTTCCTTCCTCCCTCCTTCTCTCTTTCTTTCCTCCCCCTACCTTCCTCCCTCCCTCCTTTTCTCTTTTTTCCTCCCCTACTTTCTGCCTTTCCTTCTTTCTTCCATTCCTTCCTTGATTCCTTCCTTCCTCCTCTCCTTTCCTTTCCTCCCTTCCTTCCTTCCCCCCCCTACCTTCCTCCCTCCCTCCTTTTCTCTTTTTTCCTCCCCCTACCTTCCTCCCTTCCTTCCTTCCTTCCTCCCTCCTTCTCTCTTCCTTTCCTCCCCTACTTTCTGCCCTTCCTTCTTTCCTCTGTCCTTCCTTCCTTAAGGGTTATTTGGGTTTTTGACTACTGTAGAAGATGTTTTTATTAGAACCAACATGGCAGAAACAATTACCTACCTATATTCCACCTCAGGCATCATGCTCATGTAACCTACTCATTTTTAAATAATACCCTCTCCTCCACTGCTCCCATTTTATTTCTCATTTCTCACTTCTTCTTACAATCTGTAGAGCCCAGGTGTCTGAAAAATGGACAATTGCCTGTCCAGTAGTGTCTGCTATGGCCTTGAAAATCTTTTATTAGAGTCGAGCGAGCGAGGCTGGAAATGCTCTGCTCACTTGAATAAACCCAGCGAGGTGGTCATTACACGCCCCCCCCCCCCTCTCTCTCTCTCTGCAGCTATTATTGCATTAGCTAAACTGACCATTAAATGAGCATCCAGCTCTCCCCATCTGCACATACGCTTCCCAAAGAGCTGACACTAAGCTAGAATTATAGTTCTCAGTGCATGCTCAATACGTTTTGAGTTTTTTTTTTTTGTCTGTCCTACCAGTCGAATCAAACACGTGGCCTAGAGGAAGGAAGGAAGGAAGAAGGAAGGAAGGAAAGAAAGGAGGGAGGAAGGGAGGAAGGAAGAAGAAAGAAAGGAGGGAGGAAGGAGGAAGGAAGTTTTGAGTTTTTTTTTGTCTGTCCTACCAGTCGAACGCTGGAAGATTCCTCAAAATTTCTTCCTTCCTTCCTTCCTTCCTTTCTTCCTTCTGTCCTTCCTACCTTTCTTTCTTCCTTCTGTCCTTCCTACCTTTCTTTCTTCCTTCTCTCCTTCTGTCCTTCCTTCCTTCTGTCCTTCCTTCCTACCTTTCTTTCTTCCTTTCTTCCTTCCGTCCTTCCTACCTTCCTACCTTTCTTCCGTCCTTCCTACCTTTCTTTTTCTTTCCTTCCTCCCTTCCTTCTACAAATGCTGTTTAGCCAGAGGTACAGTTATATATAAAATAAAATAAAAAATCTGCTCTATTGCTGTTTTTCTGCTTCACCAAGTAAAATGTGATGTTCAAACACGTGGCCTAGAGTCTGATAAAATACTGTAGATCTTAAAATATCATCATGAGTCATATTCAGGCAGCGGACTTCGGCTTCATTCTCAATATAATAAAATATAATATAATATAATATAATATAATAAGTCTCAATATGAAACATCTATTAGTTTACATAGTTTACATTCTTTGTTTCTTTCTCAATGGGAGCTCATTAAATCCTTATTGTTCCCCCGACGAGCCTCTTCACCTTTCTGTTCAGGTCTGAATGATTTTCTGATTGTCTGAATATAACCCCCCCCCCCCCCCCCCCCACAGAACTAAAGGATGACCTTAGGCCCTGGTTTTGATTGTAGTCCTTGTACGGAGGTGAATGATTCTCTTTTTAAAGCATTAGCATCATCAAGTATTCAGCAGGCCAGTGGAGGGTTTGGAGGGTTTAACACAGACCCTGAAGCTTTGTCGTCGGTGTGGTAATAAATGAGAATAGAGCAGAGCAGGGGTGCGAAACATGAGGCCCGTGGGCCAGAACTGGGCTCCAGGGGGAACAATCTGGCCCACTTTCCTTCCTGTGTTCTTTTCTGTTCCTTACATCTGTCCTTCCTTTCTTCCTTCCTTCCTTCTGTCCTTCCTACCTTCCTTTATTTCTTCCTCCCTCCCTTCCTTCTGTCCTTCCTTCCTTTCTTCTGTCTGTCCGTCCTTCCTTCACTGTCTGTCTTTCCTCCCTTTCTTCCTTCTGTCCTTCTTTCCTTCCATCCTTCTGTCTGTCTGTCCTTCCTTCACTGTCTGTCTTTCCTACCTTTCTTCCCTCCTTCCTTTTGCCTGTCTTTTCCTTCCTTCCTTCCTTCCTTCCTTCTGTCCTTCCTACCTTCCTTCCATCACTGTCTGTCTTTCCTACTTTTCTTCCCTCCTTCCTTTTGCCTGTCTTTTCCTTCCTTCCTTCCTTCTGTCCTTCCTACCTTCCTTCCATCACTGTCTGTCTTTCCTACTTTTCTTCCCTCCTCCCTTTTGCCTGTCTTTCCTTCTTATTTCCTTCTTATTTCCTTCCAGTCTGTCTCATTTTCCTTCCTGTGTTCTTTTCTGTTCCTTACATCTGTCCTTCCTTCCTTCCTTCCATCCTTCATTTCTTCCTTCCTCCCTCCCTTCGTTCTGTCCTTCCTAAAGGCTGACCTTAGGCCCTGGTTGTGATTGTAGTCCTTGTACGGAGGTGAATGATTCTCTTTTTAAAGCATTAGCATCATCAAGTATTCAGCAGGCCAGTGGAGGGTTTGGAGGATTTAACACAGACCCTGAAGCTTTGTCGTCGGTGTTTCTGCGGTGGATAATAAATGACGGTGAGGCAGAGAGAGAAATGAGAGAGGAGTTCATTGAGGGAGTAGAGCAGAGCAGGGGTGTCAAACATGAGGCCCGCGGGCCAGAACCTGCCGGCCGAGGGGAGCAGTCCTTTCTGTGTTCTTTTCTGTTCCTTACATCTGTCCTTCCTTCCTTATCTCATCCCTACCTTCCCTTTTTTCCTTCCTTCTGTCCTTCCTTCCTACCCTCCTTCCTTCCTTAATTTCTTCCTTCCTCCCTCCCTTCCTTCATTTCTTCCTTCTTCCCTTCCTTCCTTTTTTCATTCCTACCTTCCTTTTTTCCTTAATTTCTTCTTCCTCCCTCCCTTCCTTCATTTCTTTTCTTTTCTTTGTTCCTTCCTTCCTTCCTTCCTTCCTTCGTTCGTTCGTTCCTTCTGTCCCTCCTACCTTTCTTTGTTCCTTCCTTCCTTCCTTCTTTCATTCCTTCCTTCATTCCTTCCTTCCTTAATTTCTTTTTCCTTTATTAGTTCCTTCCTTCCTTCCTTCTGTCCTTCCTACCTTTCTTTGTTCGTTCGTTCCTTCATTTCTTCCTTCCTCC
>NC_070588.1:3354793-3370501 GCF_027409825.1 Scomber japonicus | reverse complement strand
GTGTGCATGAGTTCAGTCCATTGTCTACCTACTTATCCTTCTCCCCAGGGACAGAGACAGAACTGATTGAATCCATATCTGGCGCCTCTCAGCAGGGGATGAGATGGAGGTAATCCCCCCACTGTCAGGCCTCCATGCTGGGAGGGACTCATGACTCGAGTCCCCTGCCTGAGGCCTGTGTGCCTGGACTAAGACTACTTGATCTCTGAATTGCTGTTCTCTCCCAGAAAACACCTGAGCAACACGGATAGAGAGAGGGAGAGGGAGAGAAGAAAAAAGAACAGTGAAGAAGAGACTTTATATAAATCCATGGCTAGACTCAAAGAACAATTTGACTTATTTTAAGGTTATTTGGGTTTTTTGACTCTAAATGTTCCTCAAGAAAGAACCAGGATAATATCTGGAAGATGGTTTTATTAGAACCAACATGGCAGAAAAGTATTTGCTCAGGTTTCCATTATAACAAGAAACATTGTTCTTTCCTTCCTTCCTTCCTTCCTCCCTCCTTCTTTCCTTCTTCCATCGCTTGTCCTTCCTTCCTTCCTCTCTTCCTCCTTCCTTCTTTCCTTCCTTCCAACACTCTTTCCTTCCTTCCTTCCTTCCTCCCTCCTCTCTTTCTTTCCTCCCCCTACCTTCCTCCCTTCCTTCTTTCCTCTGTCCTCCTTTCATTCCTTCCTCGCTTCCTCTTTTGCTTTCTCCCTCATTCCTTCCTGTCTCCTTCCTTCTTTCATCTGTCCTTCTTTCCTTCCGTCCTCTTTTCCTTTCTCCCTCCTTCCTTCCTTCCTTCTTTCCTTTCCTCTCTTCCTTATTTCCTTTCCTCCCCTCCTCCCTCCCTCCCTCCTTTCCTTCCTTCCTTCCTTCCAGGTTATTTTGGTTTCCATTATAACAAGAAACATCCTTCTTTCCTTCCTTCCTTTCTTCCTTCTTTCATCTATGCTTCTTTCCTCTCTTCCTCCCTTCCTCCCTCATTTCCTTCCTTCCAACCAACATGGCAGAAAAATATGTGCTCAGGTTTCCATTATAACAAGAAACGTCTCTTATTTTTAACTATATATAGATATATATTTCCCATTATTGTTACATACTCAATTATCCTGTTTAACAAGAGGAAGTTGAATATAACGCCCCACTTGTATGTCATGGAAACCACCGGCCCATTGGTGGCAGTAACACAGTGCAGTAAGAAACAAGCTTTTATTCCTAATTTCTTCCAGTTAATGAAAAATATCTCTTGACTGTTGAATCGTCACAGGGATAGTGCAAAATTTCCTCTTTTTTTACCTTTTTTGTCTTGATAATTGCAGTATAATGTCTAATTCCCACAGCACTAATTCCAACAGTACAACAACAGAGCCATGTCATAGTTAGCACTCTGCCGCTCTCACTTTCTCTTTTGACAGAAACTCACTGACTAATTGCAGCCGTTTCACTCTGCTGTGTTTCTCAGCGGATGTTTCTCCTCTACCTTCTTCTCTTCTTCTCTTTTTCAGGCCTGGGTCTCGCGTGTTGCAGAGCCAGATTACTCTCGGTGGTATTAGTGCTGTGGAAATTGATGTTACACTGAATTTATCATGTGAGTCCTTGTTGTAGGCTGCAGG
This sequence comes from Scomber japonicus, assembly GCF_027409825.1. Lineage (NCBI taxonomy): Eukaryota > Metazoa > Chordata > Actinopteri > Scombriformes > Scombridae > Scomber > Scomber japonicus. The sequence continues at coordinate 3,368,903 of NC_070588.1, read as the reverse complement.
TAATTCCATCCCCTCCTTTCTACTCTATTAGACTTCCTTTCTTTCTTTCCTCCCTTCCCTCTTTCCTCTGTCCTTCTTTCCTTCCTTGCTCCCTTCCTCTTTTCCTGTCTCTCTCTTTCCTTCTTTCCTCCGTCCTTCCTTCTTTCCTTTCTTCCATTTCTTCCTCCCTCCCTCCTTTCCTTCCTTCCTTCTTCTTTCCCCTTCCTTCCTTCAGCCCTCCTTTCCTTCCTCCTTTCCTTCCTTCCTTCCTTCCTTCTTCTTTCCCCTTCCTTCCTTCAGCCCTCCTTTCCTTCCTTCCTTCCTTTCCTTCTTCCTCCCTTGCTTCCTTATTCCTCCCTTCCTTCCTTCCTTCCTCCCTCCCTCATTTCCTTCCTTCTTTCTCCCTTCTCCCTTCCTTTCCTTCATTCCTCCCTCCTTTCCTTCCTTATTCCTCCCTTCCTTCCTCCTTTCCTTCCTTCAATATTATATACTGAATTTATCATGTGAGCTCTTGTTGTAGGCTGCAGGTAATTCCATCCCTTCTTTTCTACTCAGGATATGATATAGTGTTATTTAATGACTTGGCCATTATTATTAGGAAAGGAGGGAGGAAGGAAGGAGGGAAGAAGGAAGAAGGAAGGAAAGGAGGTAGGAAGGGAGGAAAGGAAAGGGAAGGAAAGGAAAATAAAGAAGGAAGGAAGGTAAGGAGGGAGAAAGGGAGGAAGGGAGGAAGAGAGAAAGGGAGAAAGGAATATGGAAGGAAAGGAGGGAGGAAGGGAGGAAGGAAGGAAGAAGGGAGAAAAGGAAAGAAGGAAGGAGGGGAGGTAGGAAAGAAGGACAGAGGAAAGAAAGAGAGAAGGAGGGAGGGAGGAAAGAAGGAAGAGAGGAAGGAATAAGGAAGGAAAGGAGGGGAGGTAGGAAAGAAGGACAGAGGAAAGAAAGAGAGAATGAGGGAGGGAGGAAAGAAGGAAGGGAGGAAGGAATAAGGAAGGAAAGGAGGGAAGGAAGGAAAGGAGGGAAGGGAAGAAGGGAGGAAAGGACAGAAGGAAGACAGGTAGGAAAGAAGGACAAAGGAAAGAAAGAGAGAAGGAGAGAGGGAAGAAAGAATGAAGGGAGGAAGGAATAAAGATTACTCTCGGTGGTATTAGTGCTGTGGAAATTGATGTTACACTGAATTTATCATGTGAGCCCTTGTTGTAGGCTGCAGGTAATTCCATCCCCTCCTTTCTACTCTATTAGACTTCCTTTCTTTCTTTCTTCCCTTCCCTCTTTCCTCTGTCCTTCTTTCCTTCCTTGCTCCCTTCCTCTTTTCCTGTCTCTATCCTTCCTTCTTTCCTCCGTCCTTCCTTCTTTCCTTTCTTCCATTTCTTCCTCCCTTCCTCCTTTCCTTCCTTCCTTCCTTCCTTTCCTTCATTCCTCCCTCCCTTGCTTCCTTATTCTTCCCTTCCTTCCTTCCTCCCTCCCTCATTTCCTCCCTCCCTCATTTCCTTCCTTCTTTCTCCCTTCTCCCTTCCTTTCCTTCATTCCTCCCTTCCTTCCTCCTTTCCTTCCTTCAATATTATATACTGAATTTATCATGTGAGCTCTTGTTGTAGGCTGCAGGTAATTCCATCCCCTCTTTTCTACTCAGGATATAATATAGTGTTATTTAATGACTTATTAGCCTTCCTTTCTTTCTTTCCTCCCTTCCCCTCTCTTTCATCTGTCCTTCTTTCCTTCCTTGCTCCCTTCATCTTTTCTTGTCTCCTTCCTTCCTTCTTCCTCCTTCTTTCCTCTGTCCTTCCTTCAGCCCTCCTTTCCTTCCTCCTTTCCTTCCTTCCTTCATTCTTCCTCCTTCCTTCCTTCTTTCTTTCCTCTGTCCTTCCTTCCTTTCCTTTCCTCCCTTCCTTCCTCCCAGCTAGCGTCCTTCCTTCCTTCTTTCCTCTGTCCTTCCTTCCTTTCCTTCCCTCTTTCTTCATCCCTTCCATCCTTCCTTCCTCCTTTCCTTCATTCTTCCATCCATCCATCCTTCTGTCCTTCCTTCTTCCTCCTTCTTTCCTTCCTCCCTTCCTTTCCTTTCCTCCCTTCCTTCCTCCCAGCTACCATCCTTCCTTCCTTCTTTCCTCTGTCCTTCCTTCCTTTCCTTCCCTCTTTCTTCATCCCTTCCATCGTTCCTTCCTCCTTTCCTTCATTCTTCCATCCATCCTTCTTCCTCCTTCCTCCCTTCCTTTCCTTTCTTCCTTCCTCCCTTCCTTTCCTTTCCTCCCTCCCTTCCTCCCCTCCAGCTACCGTCCTTCCTTCCTTCTTTCCTCTGTCCTTCCTTCCTTTCCTTCATTCTTACTCCCTTCCATCCTTCCTTCCTCCTTTCCTTCCTTCTTCCTCCCTTCCTTCCATTGATCCGAATCACCGGTAGAAGGAAAGCATCATTGTTTAGCCTCGGCGGGTGACTGAAGGTAAATCACTTGTAGCGGAGCGGAGCTGTAACAACACTTTCATAAGGAGTCGGAATCCAACCTCAGCTAATTACGTAATAGTTTGATAGTTTGATGATAAGCTATTGAGCTATTATTACTGAGCTCAATGTGCTGCTTGGTTGGGATGAACAGCTAAATAAATCATTTGGTTTACAGCTGTGCAAACCTCTGAGCTATAAGTCATTTAATATTAACCCTCCTGCTGTGCTCAGGTCAAGGAAGGAAGGATGGAAGGAACGAAGGAACGAAGGAACGAACAAAGGAACGAACAAAATGAGGAACGAACGATGGAAGGGAGGAAAGAGGAAGGAAGGAAGTGGGGAAGGAAGGAAATGAGGAAAGAACAAAGGAAAGGAGGAAAGAACGAAGGAAGGAAGGGAGGAAAAGAGGGAGGAAGGAAGGAAGGAAGGGAGGGAGGAAAGAGGAAGGAAGTGAGAAAAAAGGAAATGAGGAAGGAAGGAAGTAACGAAGGAAGGAAGGAAGGAGGAAAAGAGGAAGGAAGTAAGGAGAGGAAAGAAGGACTGAGGAAGGAAGGAAGGAAAGAAGGAGAGAAGGAAGGAAGGAAGGAACAGTCAAAAGAGATAGGGTCAATTTGACCCGGGAGCACAACAGGAGGGTTAATGTTATTTTGTCCATCGGCTGATTCTAGTTAACCCTTAAATGCTTCTCATATACGACACACTATAGCAATATGCTCTGGATCAATTTTACCCTGGTCTAAAAATGATCTGTTTAGAAAGCATCAATAAATGTGTGATTAAACCTTTATTATTGTGTCAGAGAGCAGAGAGAGTGTATTTATTAGCTTTTACACCATCAAACATCTCCTATTACACAATATCATGTCCTATTTTACCTCAGACATGAACATATTGTAAGAGTTAACTCTATAATTGCCAGAAAATTAAAATTATTTGAAACTAGAGTTTATTGGACCTTCTGATAAGTACTTAAAAAAGATTAATTAACCTTCCTGTCGTCCTCCCGGGTCAAATTGACCCCAACTGTTTTGACTGTTCCTTCCTTCCTTCTGTCTTTCCTTCTTTCCTCCTTTCCTTCTTTCCACCCTTCCTTCCTTCCTCTCTTCCATCCTTCCTTCCTCCTTTCCTTCCTTTTCCCTCCCTTTCATCCTTCCTCCTTTCCTTCCTTCTTTCTTCCTTCATTCTTCCCTTTCCTCCCTTCCTTCCTCCCAGCTACCGTCCTTCCTTCCTTCTTTCCTCTCTCCCTTCCTTTCCTTCCCTCTTTCTTCCTCTCTTCCATCCTTCCTTCCTCCTTTCCTTCATTCTTCCTCCCTTCCATCCTTCCTTCCTCCTTCCTTCTTCCATCCTTCCAGCTTTCCTTCCTTCTTCCTCCCTTTCATTCTATCCTTCCTTCCATCCTTGACTCGAGGACAACAGGAGGGTTAAAGGTCTCTAAAACTCATGTATCCAATATGATACACTTAGCATAGCAGTCTGTCAGCTACTATAATCTGATAATGTAACATTTTCAGAAACTGTGGAGTCAGACAAATCAATAGAGTCCTGAGGCGATGTCATGCAGTAATCATCGACACATCACATTTTATTCTGTGAGTTTGTGTTATCACATCTGAGTGAGTGTCTGCAGGCTGTAACCTTCAGCAGAGCCCAAAGGGAAATGCACTGGGCTCGATTCATCCATTAGCACGACCGCAGAAACTATCAAACATGTCTCCTCCCTTCCTCTATCTGTCTGTTCAGCCGTCTGTCTCCCTGACCAACACATCCTTCCTTCCAGCTTTCCTTCCTTCCTTCCTTCCTATCTGTCTTTTCAGCCGTCTGTCTCCCTGACCAACACACTAGTCTGGAATCAGAGGAATCCATCCATCCTTCCAGCTTTCCTGCCTTCCTTCCTTCCTTCCTTCCTCTGTCCATCCATCCTTCCTTCCTTCCTTCTTTCCTTCCTTCCTCCCAGCTACCGTCCTTCCTTCCTTCTTTCCCCAGTCCTTCCTTCCTTTCCTTCCCTCTTTCTTCATCCCTTCCATCCTTCCTTCCTCCTTTCCATCATTCTTCCATCCATCCATCCTTCTTTCCTTCCTTCTTCCTCCTTCTTTCCTTCCTTCCTCCCTTCCTTTCTTTTCCTCCCTTCCTTCCTCCCAGCTACCGTCCTTCCTTCTGTCCTCTGTCCTTCCTTCTTTTCCTTCCCTCTTTCTTCATCCCTTCCATCCTTCCTTCCTCCTTTCCATCATTCCTCCAACCATCCATCCATCTTTCCTTCCTCCTTCCTTCCTTCCTTCCTTCCTTCTTTCCTTCCTTCCTTTCCTCCCTCCCTTCCTCCCAGCTACCGTCCGTCCTTCCTTCTTTCCCCAGTCCTTCCTTCCTTTCCTTCCCTCTTTCTTCATCCCTTCCATCCTTCCTTCCTCCTTTCCTTCATTCTTCCTCCCTTCCATCCTTCCTTCCTCCTTTTCTTCCTGCTTCCTCCCTTCCTTCTTCCTCCCTTTCATCCTTCCAATCAGAGGCATCACATCTCCTTTTTTTTGGCAGACCCAACAACACACAGTCTGGTCACCATCCAAACGGCTATGTGACAGATTGGTTTCGACCAGCACGGCTTCGTCCCGGTCGGCTACCGCCACCACCGCCACCGCCACCGCCACCGCCACCGCCACCGTTACACCGGCCAACTGTCTCTCACTGCAAACGAGACAAACATTAAAGCCGTCTATGTGTTCATCACCCTCAGGCCTAACACACCAGATCCACTATAAGAGCGAGGTATACGACAGGGCCGACGCTCTAATTTAAAGGAAGACTGGTCGGACGCCGGACTGAGCTTGTGGCTGCTTTTGTAGAGGATTGATAAGGATTGAGTCTTTCACACACACACACACACACACACACACACACACACACACACACACACAGCTTTATAACTACACTCACATTTCATGGTGTATGATTGTGTTGGATTTGAAATATATATATATAACCCTAACCCCTCACAAAATATTGATTTGCTCGCATCAAAGAAATAAAAGTGAGATGGGCTTGACATTGACAGCTCAGCTCGTCTAAACAATATAAACTCAAGGTTCACTTCCTCGCTTCCTTCACTTGTGTCCTTCCCTTTTTGCTACTGTCCTTCACTCTGAAGATGCAAGGAGAGGAAACAAGAAAATATTATAACATATCATCTGTACTGTCATGTGAGGCTGGCACAACTACATATATATTATTTATTAACAAGCCAGGTTATGATTTAGAATATCTTATAAACTGTGTAAATGATTTATTATGGGCAAATGTTTTAGGGGGAAAGTGGAAGAAGGAAGGAGGGAGGGAGGGAGAAAGGAAAAGAGGAAGTAAGGGAGGAAAGAGAGAAGGAGGGAGGGAGGAAAGAAGGAAGGAAAAAAGGACAGAGGAAATAAGGAAGGGATGAAGGTAGGGGGGAAGAAAGAAAGAGAGAAGGAGGGAGGGAGGGAGGAAGGAAAGAAGGAAGGGAGGAAAGAGAGAGGAAGGAAATAAGGAGAGAAGGAGGGAGGGAGGAAAAGAGGAAGGAAGGAAGGAAGGACAGAGGAAATAAGGAAGGGATGAAGGTAGGGGGAAGAAAGAAAGAGAGAAGGAGGGAGGGAGAGAGGGAGGGAGGGAGGGAGGACAGAAGGAAGGAAGAAAGGGGAATGGAGGAAGGAAAGAAGGAAGGGAGGAAAGAGAAAGGAAGGGAAGAAAGAGAGAAGGAGGGGGAAGGACAGACGGAAGGAAGGAAGGAAGGAAAGAAAGAAGGACAGAGGAAAGAGAAACATCGAATTGTAGTTTCTTTCTACTCGTCTAACAGTCAAGTACTTCTTAGCTTCAGATGTGACTAAATGGAAATGATGATAAGAATTAAAATGTAGTTTCTGGCTGAAAGATAATATCATCTCTGATTAAAGACCGGAATGATTTCTGGATTTCTGGTTCAAGTGGAGGAGGAGCGAGGAGTGATCAAATTAGGGAATTGGTATGGATCCATGGTCTTTATCAGCTGTATCGCAGAGACTAAGCCATCATGATGGTCAATAGCATCGAAAACCCCACAGAGGACAAACTTTAATGAACCCTAACCCTTTAATGAAAACATCATTCTGAATGTGAAGGTAAAACTTTTATCAGTGATGATACGAAGGAAGAAGAAAAGATGATTTTTGTTTGTTGAAATTCCTTAACTGGGATAATTTAGTAGAACATTTGATATTTGATTTAGTGATAGTGATGTGATAGTGTAGCTTTAACCATCCTGTAGTCCTCGAGTCAAGGAAGGAAGGGAGGGAGGGAGGAAGAAGGAAGGAAAGGAGGGAGGGAGGAAGGAAGGGAGGAAGGAAGGAGGGAGGAAAGGAGGGAGGGAGGAAGGAAGGGAGGAAGGAAGGAGGGAGGAAGGGAGAAAGGAAGGAAGGGAGGAAGGGAGGATGGAAGGGAGGAAGAATGAAGGAAGGAAGAACGAAGGAAAGGAGGGAGGGAGGAAGAAGGATGGAAGGAAAGGAGGGAGGAAGAAAGAAAGGGAGGAAGGTAGGGGGGAAGAAAGAAAAGGAAAGAAGGAAGGAAGATAGGAGGGAGGAAGGAAAGAAGGACAGAGGAAATAAGGAAGGGAGGAAGGTACGGGGGAAGAAGGAAAGAGAGGGGGGAGGGAGGAAGGAAAGAACGAAAGGAGGGAAGGGAGGAAAGGAAAGGAAAGAAGGAAGATAGGAGGGAGGGAGGAAAGAAGGAAGGAGGGAGGGAAGAAGGAAGGAAAGGAGGGAGGAAGGAAGAAGTAAGGAAAGGAGGGAGGAAGAAGTAAGGAAAGGAGGGAGGAAGAAGGAAGGAAAGGAAGGAGGGAGGAAGGAAGGGAGGAAGAAGGAAGGAAGAAAGGGGGATGGAGGAAGGACAAAGGAAGGAAGAAAGGAAGAAAGGGGAAGGAGTAAGGAAAGAAGGAAGGGAGGAAAGAGAGAGAGAAGGAGGAACTCTCTCTCTCTCTGACTTGGATAACTATCACTTGCTGTGGCTGTAACGGTAAACTTGCTCTTGTCCTCGCTGTGACTCTACAGAAGCCATTTTTTTAATTTTTTTTTTAATGTGATTTTAAAGTGAGAATCACCACAGCTGGGACGATGTAATGGTTTAGTCAGAGGTGCCATGTGTTCAACGCTGAAGTGTCCTTCAGTGTCTGGCTAAGCAGTGTGAGAGGCTGGATGATGGTTATTAAGAGACTCTGGATCAAGAGGAGGTTAAAATAAAAGGATTAGCATATCCAGATCAGTTAGACTGCTCCTTTTATTTTACTTTCTTCATCAAACCTGACGATGGAGAAAAAAGGCGTGTTATTAAATTTAACCTTTCTCTTTTCTTCTAACAACTTGTAAAGAATTATATTAAACTATATTTTACTATATGATGGTTTTAAACTATATGATGGTTGTCCTGATGCTTTCACTGTATACCACAGATTTTAATTATGCGCTCTAACCTCTCGACCATCAGGCTCCTTTATGGTTTTGTTTTTGGGGATTTAATGTTGAGAAGTGGTCCTGAGAGGTTTTTAGTGAGGCAGATCTGAGGTCGCCTCTGATTACAGGTAGTCACTTTGGCTGTGTTCGAAACCGCATACTACATACTACATACTTCTATACTACATACTACTATACTACATACTACACACTTCTATACTACATACTTCTATACTACATACTACTATACTACATACTACACACTTCTATACTACATACTTCTATACTACATACTTCTATACTACATACTTCTATACTACCTACTTCTATACTACATACTTCTATACTACATACTTATATACTACACACTTCTATACTACATACTACACACTTCTATACTACATACTTCTATACTACATACTACACACTTCTATACTACACACATCTATACTACATACTTCTATACTACATACTTCTATACTACATACTACATACTTCTATACTACATACTACAACATACCCTCGCTGTAGCTAACTTGAAACCACCGAGGTGGTGATCTGTGACGTTTGAATTTGGGTTTTTTTCATTAGTTGCGTTGCATCTTGGGTAATGTGAGTGTGAGTAGTAGCGTTGCATCTTGGGTAATGTGAGTGTGAGTAGTAGCGTTGCATCTTGGGTAATGTGAGTGTGAGTAGTAGCGTTGCATCTTGGGTAATGTGAGTGTGAGTAGTAGCGTTGCATCTTGGGTAATGTGAGTGTGAGTAGTAGCGTTGCATCTTGGGTAATGTGAGTGTGAGTAGTAGCGTTGCATCTTGGGTAATGTGAGTGTGAGTAGTAGCGTTGCATCTTGGGTAATGTGAGTGTGAGTAGTAGCGTTGCATCTTGGGTAATGTGAGTGTGAGTAGTAGCGTTGCATCTTGGGTAATGTGAGTGTGAGTAGTAGTGTTGCATCTTGGGTAATGTGAGTGTGAGTAGTAGCGTTGCATCTTGGGTAATGTGAGTGTGAGTAGTAGCGTTGCATCTTGGGAGGGAGGAAGGAGGAAGGAAATGAGGGAGGAAGAAGGAAGAAGGAAGGAAAGGAAGGAGGGAGGAAGAAAGAAGGAAGGAAAAGAGGGAAGGAAGGAAGGAAGGAGGGAGGAAGGAAGGAGGAAGGAAAGGAGGGAGAAAAGAAAGAGAGAAGGAGGTAAGGAAGGAAGGAAGGAAAGGAAGGAAGGAAGGAAGGAAGGAAAGGAGGGAGGGAGGAAGGAAGGAAAGGAGGAAGGAAGAAGGAAGGAAATGAGGGAGGAAGGAAGGAAGAAGGGAGGAAAGGAGGGAATGAAGGGAGAAGGAAGGAAGGCAGGAAGGAAGAAAGGAGGGAGGAAGGAAGGAGGAAGGAAAGGAGGTAGGAAAGAAAGAGAGAAGGAGGTAAGGAAGGAAAGGAGGGAAGAAGGGAAGAAAGGAAGGAAGGAAGGAAGGATAGAAGGAACAAGTCAAAACAGACGGTATGTAATCTACCATGTAATCTACTCCATGATAGCTTTCCCTTTAATCTCTCTGCATGTTTCAGGCCGTTACAGGAAATGCAGATCAATGAGCGAGACTGTTGGTTGCTACGGTAACGTTGGATTTATAATGATCGTGATTGTCAGGCGTTTAATTTTCTGAGCTAAATCAAGCGTGTCTGAATCGATTTTCCAGGAAATGCTCTATATCATGATATGTATCGATACTGTGATATGAAATTATATCTACTGTGACAGATTTGATCCTTATCACCCACATCATGCTGTAGTAACCCAACCAGCAGGGGGGGCAAACATGCGGCCCGGGGGCCAGAACCGGCCCGCCGAGGGGTCCAATTCGGCCCACTTTCCTTCCTGTCTTTTTTCCTTCCTTCCTTCCTTTTGTCCTTTCTCCCTTTCTGCCTTCCTTCCTTCCTCCCTGTCTGCCTTCCTTCCTTCCATTTGTCCTTCCTCCCTTTCTTCCTTCCTTCCATCTTTCCTTCCTCCCATTTGTCCTTCCTCCCTTTCTGCCTTCCTTCCTTCCTTCCATCTGTCCTTCCTCCCTTCCTTCCATCTTTCCTTCTTCATTCCTTCCTCCCTGTCATCTTTCCTTCCTTCATTCCTTCCTCCCTGTCATCTTTCCTTCCTGTCTTTTTTTCCCTTCCTTCCATCTGTCCTTCCTCCCTTCCTTCCATCTTTCTTTTCTTCATTCCTTCCTCCCTTTCATCTTTCCTTCCTGTCCCTTTTTTCCAACCTTTCCATTCTTTTCTTTCTTCCCTCTTCACTTTTATGCTTTCCTTCCTTCCACCTGTCTTTCCTTTCTTCTCCTTCTCTTTCCTTCCCACCTTCCTTCCATTTGTCCTTCCTCCCTTCCATCCTTCCTTCCTTCCTTCTTTTTAATGGTCCGGCCCACATGAGATCAAATTGGGCTGTTTGTGGCCCTTGAATGAAAATGAGTTTGACTCCTCTGAGCTACATATAGTTAGTGTGTGTGTGTGTGTGTATGTGTGTGTGTGTGTGTGTGTGTGTGTGTGTGTGTGTGTGTGTGTGTGAGTCTATGGGTGTAGTTTAGCTTGTGATGGGTGAATCACCTAGCGAGTCGTTTTTTAAGTGTTTGCCCTTTACCAAAAAGTTTCTAAGGTTGATTTATCAGATGGTTCCTTGTAACAAATCATCTGGTGCATCAGGTTACACTCCTGCCTCGGTATGACTGAAAACAGTGTCTCCTTCACAGCTGCTCAGCATCCGTCTCTTTCACCTTTTTTCAAACACACACACACACACACACACACACACACACACACACACACACACACACACACACACACACACACACACACCTTCCATTTGTCTTTCCTCCCTTTCTGCCTTCCTTCCTTCCTTCCATCTGTCCTTCCTCCCTTCCTTCCATCTTTCCTTCCTTCCTTCCTTCCTTCCATTTGTCCTTCCTCCCTTTCTGCCTTCCTTCCTTCCATCTGTCCTTCCTCCCTTCCTTCCATCTTTCCTTCCTTCCTTCCATTTGTCCTTCCTCCCTTTCTGCCTTCCTTCCTTCCATCTTTCCTTCCTTTATTCCTTCCTCCCTGTCATCTTTCCTTCCTGTCTTTTTTACCTTCCTTCCTTGCTTCCTTCCTTCCATCTGTCCTTCCACCTTTCCTTCCTTCATTCCTTCCTCCCTTTCATCTTTCCTACACACACACACACACACACACACACACACACACACACACACACACACACACAAAGAATCTGCTGTCACTTCTATTTCTGATTCCACCTGAAAATACTCTTACACCTTTATACATCCTTTTCTCTTTACCCTCCTCCTCCTCCTCCTCTTCCCTTTCCTCCCCCTCTTCGACCTGCTTCCTTCGCTTATCTGAAAGAAGAGATGGCGGGCCCGCTGCTGTTAGCCAAACAAACCTCGGTGGAGTGTGCAGCGAGCCCCCTCCCCGCCCCCCCGTGACTCCAGCACTCCATTTGAATAGGTGTCTTTAACATCTCTCCGCAGACAAAGAGGCCTGCTTTACATTCCTGCTCATTTATTTATGATCCACACAGAGGATGAGGAAAGGTCTCGGCACTGTTTTGCCACAAATGGAGCGAGAGGAGCTCAGTCTCTGCAGCGCTAACATATAACACACACACACACACACACACACACACACACACACACACACATACACACACACTATGTATAGACTGAGGTGTGATACAAGTGTTGTCAGTGACAAGGTGTCACATTGATTTTCAACTTAGGATGGGTATTTCATGTGCAACATTTCAACGGCTGGAGGTGGCAATAAAAGTGACATAGTGTATTGACTGAAACACTTTCACCTCTGTTTGCCTTCAAGCTTATGCACAGAGGCATGCATAAGCTCCAGTACTCTAATATGCTTAGCTTATCATCAGTTTATTGTTAAAGAAATAAGACGGAGCATGCTCAAAATACTGAGGCAACTTCATATTAATAAAGATAATAATACTAGAAAAGCAAAATCATGTTTTTAACTAAGAAAATGTTATATAATCTATTAATAGACAAAGACCATGTAAAGTGAATTCAGACATTTTCTTCTAAACACTTTAAATAGGTCATACATGTATTTCTAAAAAAGGTGTAAAAAGCATTTCAACCATTTAGATTTGAATTGTGGAGCTAGGCTTCACAAACTGTGTTTCAACATTTCTGTGTTCAGGATTTAGTGATTAGCATAAACCCGCCCCTGCTGCTGTAGAGGTAGAAATACATTCAGCACACACTACTACTACTACAGTCTACAGTTAGCCAGTTAGCTGAGCTAGCCGCCGAGCTAGCAGTCGAGTTAGCAGCTGAGCAGCAGAAAGCTCTCAGACATAGCGTCCATGTTTCTGGTAGAGGTGGTGACTTTGATTGACAGGTGATACTTGGTAGGGGGCGGGGCTTCAGCGAACTTGGAGGCCACGCCCACAGCTTTTGGGAGCAGAGAAAGAGGCTCATTTTTACACAACTTTGAAGCCTAATTTCATATATTTGGCGATTTTTTTAATCATTCAAATTTGGCAGGGTGGTTAACAACACACTTTTCTGTGGTATGTCAAACTCAGTACACATATTTATTCTTACTTTGGACTGTGATACAGTCAAGGAGGAACAGTCAAAACAGACTGGGTCAATTTGACCCGGGAGGACGACACAAAGGTTAATCTTTTTACAGCTGTTTCTTTTGTATTGTATATATATGTAGGAAATATATGTATGTTTGTTTGCACTGTTCAGCTAATGGAAATAGAAGAAGACAATATGGAGAACGCAAGCATGAAAAAGTAATTGACCAAGTTTCTGCTGTAGATAGATATAAAGATTTTGGATTAATGAGTCCAAGTTTTCACACAAAAAATAATATTAAAGTTATTTAAAGTTGTGTTTTTACCATGTTAAGAGATTCTACTTATACTGTTTATAATATCTATGCATATCTTCTGAGCTGCAATAATCTACATGAACCAATTTACAGCAATTTAGAGAAAAAGGAAAACTGTACATTCACCGAGAGAGAAAATGAACAACGCTTTACTTCATGATGTTGTGATATTGCTGCAAAACCCGTTTAATGCTACTGCGGTTATGGAGTTTTTTTTTTGTTTTTTTTTAATGAAGCTGAATATGTAGAAGCAAGTAATGTGCAGCAGTGTGGAAGAATGAAATTTAACAACCAGTGGAAAAACCTGAGCACACAGACATGCTATAAGTCACAGGAAGGGAGGAAGGAAGGGAGGAACGGAGGAAGGAAGGAATAAGGAAGGAAGGGAGGAATAAGGAAGGAAAGAAGCAAGGAAGGGAGGAAGAAGGAAGGATGGAGGGGAGGAAGGAAGGAAAGAAGGAAGGATGGAAGGGAGGATGGAAGGGAGGAAGGAAGGCAGGAAGAAGTAAGGATGGAAGGAAGGGAGGAAGGGAGGAAGAAGGAAGGGATGGAAGGGAGGATGGAAGGGAGGATGGAAGGGAGGAAGAAGGAAGGGATGGAAGGGAGGAAGGAAGGGAGGAATAAGGAAGGGATGGAAGGGAGGAAGAAGGAAAGAAGGAAGGATGGAAGGGAGGATGGAAGGGAGGATGGAAGGGAGGAAGGAAGGCAGGAAGAAGTAAGGATGGAAGGAAGGGAGGAAGGAAAGAAGGAGGTAGGGAGTAAGGAAGGAAGGAAGGAAAGAAGGAGGGAGGGAGGGAGGGAGGGAGGGAGGGAGGGAGGGAGGAAGGAAGGAAGGAAGGAAGGAAGGAAGGAAGGAAGGAAGGAAGGAAGGAAGGAAGGAAGGAAGGAAGGAAGGGAGAAAGAAGGAAGACAGAAGGAAGGGAGGAAAGAGAGAGAGAAGGAAGGAGGAGTAAGGAAGGAAGGAAGGAAAGAAGGAGGGAGGGAGGAAGGAAGGAAGGAAGGAAAGAAGGAGGGTGGGAGGAAGGAAGGAAGGAAGGAAAGAAGGAGGGAGGGAGGAAGGAAGGAAGGAAGGAAGGAAAGAAGGAGGGAGGGAGGAACGAAGGAAGGGAGAAAGAAGGAAGAACAGAAGGAAGGGAGGAAAGAGAGAGAGAAGGAAGGAGGGAGTAAGGAAGGAAGGAAGGAAAGAAGGAAGAAGGAAGGATTGTAAGGGAGGAAGGGAGGAAGAAGGAAGGATGGAAGGAAGGGAGGAAGGACATAAGGAAGGGAGGAAAGAGAGAGAAGGAAGGAGGGGTGTAAGGAAGGAAGGAAGGAAAGAAGGAGGGAGAGAGGAAAGGAGGAAGGAAGCACAGTTTTATCATGTGTATGCAAAATAAAAG
>NC_070588.1:3332900-3354293 GCF_027409825.1 Scomber japonicus | reverse complement strand
ATGGAAGGAAGGGAGGAAGGACATAAGGAAGGGAGGAAAGAGAGAGAAGGAAGGAGGGGTGTAAGGAAGGAAGGAAGGAAAGAAGGAGGGAGAGAGGAAAGGAGGAAGGAAGCACAGTTTTATCATGTGTATGCAAAATAAAAGTGTTCCAGCTGGTTGCCAAGCCTGGATTCACTTTGTAATCCTCGGTCCTTACCTTCAGGCTGACTTCCATTATGTTTTCACACGTTAGCACGTTCACCCCTGGTTTTCCGCCTCTCCACACCCCCCCCCCCCCCCCCCCCCCCCCTCTGGTTTAGTAGGAGGAGACAGGAGGGGGGAAGAGCTTAGGATGGGCCCCCTGTGTTGTGTTGTTGGTTGTGTAAATCAGTAGTCAGTAGTGTGTGAGAGAGAGAAGACATGAAATTATGTATGGTACGTGTGTGTGTGTGTGTGTGTGTGTGTGTGTGTGTGTGTGTGTGTGTGTGTGTGTGTGTGTGTGTGTGTGTGTGAGAGTAATAGCATGTCTGTGTGCTCAGGTTTTTCCACTGGTTGTTAAATTTCATTCTTCCACACTGCTGCACATTACTTGCTTCTACATATTCAGCTTCATTAAAAAAAACAAAAAACCCCTTCCATCCATACTTCCTTCTTCCTCCTTTCCTCTATCCTTCCTTCTTTCCTTTCCTCCCTCCTTTCCTTGCTTCTTCCCTCCTTCCTTCCTTCCTTTCCTCCTTTCCTTCCTTCCTTCCCTCCTTCCTTCCCTCTTCCTTCCTTCCTCCTTCCCTCCCTCCCTCCTTTCCTTCCTTCTTTCCTTTCCTTCTTCCTTCCTTCTTTCCTCCCTCCTTTCCTCCCTCCCTCCCCTCCTTTCCTTCCCTCCTTGACTCGAGGACAACAGGAGGGTTAAAATAATGCAGTAGCAGCTTCATATCTTCTCCAGATTCAGCGTTGTGGTTACTCTGAGTGTGAAGCTGCATATAACCAACGAGCCCTGAATGCCCCACAGTGACAATTATGTTGTGGACAATTTAATTAATTCTACATTTAAGAACAATCTAAACTGAAATGTTCATGGTCTCTTTTATGGCTGCTGCATTTTTATTAGTTTTTAAACCTTTAAGAGGGAGGAACTTTTATTTCAGTTGATATTAGTCTTATATGTGCTCTTTTATATCGAGGCTGATGCATGAGGCTGACTGCTGGTATCTCAAAATGTGGACACATGAAACCAAAAGTATATGTGTGGATAGTTACTATTAGAGGTAAGTAAGAAAATACAGTATGCTTTTTTTATGTATTTCATGTATAGTAGCAGCTTTCTGGTGCATGCAAACTTTTGACTGATACTGTATGTAAGCCAGGATTGATGTATAAGGTAAGATAAGATAAGGTAAGGTGAGATAAACTTTATTGATCTCCATAAGGGGAAATTCAAAATTGACACAACAGTAGCCTTGAAATGGTGAAGTGATAATAAAACTAAATACTATATACAACCAGGCGGGGAGTTCTGGTCCCTCTTGAAATGAGGCCAACGTAACTTAGAACTGCATTCTATGAAAAGGCCACCAGGGGGCGACCGTCTCTATACAAGTCAATGGAGAATTCACCAACTTCTCACTTGATTTCTAACCTCAGTAAACATTTTCAAAATGTGTTTATGGTCTCAATCGCTAGTTTAAAGCCTTCTTCAATGCAGTATGATGTTCATTTGGGACATTTTGGCCTCCCTGATTTTATATGTGACGATAAAGCAGGGTATGCATTAGGGCGTGGCTACGTCCTGATTGACAGGTTGATTGCCCAATGTCCTCGAGATCCAACCCTCCTAACCATAGCAACCTCCCTGCTCCGCCCATGGCCCCGCCTCATGCCCATATAAGTAGAATCCGTGTTTTTATTTTTCCCAGCATGCACC
Organism: Scomber japonicus; assembly: GCF_027409825.1. Lineage (NCBI taxonomy): Eukaryota > Metazoa > Chordata > Actinopteri > Scombriformes > Scombridae > Scomber > Scomber japonicus. Next base: position 3,352,396 of record NC_070588.1, on the reverse strand, counting down.
TGAAATTTTCAAGATGGCGCTGCCTAGATTCAAAATTATCGGCTTCCGAGCAGCAGTCCACAAACCAATGGGTGACGTCACGGATGTTGCGTCCATTTCTTTTATACAGTCTGTGACCATTTTAGCTTAAACTGCTTATTTGGCTTCTTAGCACCAAGTAACTAAACTACCATGTAAAACACACACACACACACACACACACACACACACACACACACACACACACACACACACTATTAAACTAATATTGCAGTGGCTGAATCCTAATGGGAAAGGTACTTAAGTTTCTCTGGCAACATGCAAAGTCTTTAAAAAAGTTCAAATTAAAGTTTAGTGTAGCATCTCTACCTCATGCTGCTGTTTTTATGATCAGCTGATAGAAACTTAAAGTCATGAGAAAGCTGCAAACTACAGTACAGAAACTCTGTGGGGTACTGTGTGACTCCCATCTCATCCCTTTATTATCATGAAGAAGAGAAAAAACACGAAAATAAATAAGGAGATATATAAACAGAGTAATGGATAGGGAAATAAATACATAGGAAATGAAGAGAGGGAGAATGAATAAATAGAGATGTAAACAGATAAAGTCAATAATTGTTTAATGAACTCGTGTCTATTTATTCATATATTTACTTATCAATGTGTTTATTGTTTCTAGTTTCCCTTATGAGGCCTCAGTAGATAATAACAGAGCTGACAATCATCAGAGAATTCCTGTCTTCAAAATACACACTTCCTGTCTCCACGCACACGCACACGCACACACACACACACACACACACACACACACACACACACACACACACACACACACACACACACACACACACAAACCTGCCTCGCCCCTCACGCCAGAGGATTCCTGATTACATCTCATGTTAAAGTATCATAAGTGACACACAGTTCAGATCATTTTACGAGTCAAGGATGGAAGGGAGGATAGAAGGGAGGAAGAAAAGAAGGAGGGAGGAAGAGAGGAAGGAAGGGAGGATGGAAGGGATGAAGGGAGGAAGGAAGGGAGGATGGAATGGAGGAAGGAAGGGAGGATGGAAGGGAGGATGGAAGGGAGGAAGAAGGAAAGGAGGGGAAAGAAGGAGGGAGGAAGAAGGAAGGATGGAAGGGAGGAAAGAAGGGGGGATGGAAGAGAGGATGGAAAGGAGGAAGGAAGGGGAGACAGGAAAGAAGGGAGAAAGGAAAGGAAGGAAGGACACACACACACACACACACACACACACACACACACACACACACACACACACACACACACAGACACACAGACACACAAACCTGCCTCGCCCCTCACGCCGGAGGATTCCTGATTACATCTCATGTTAAAGTATCATAAGTGACACACAGTTCAGATCATTTTACATCATCTAATGTGCAATTCAATGTGCATGTGTGTACATCTTGTGTGTTTGTGTGTGTGAGCCGAATATATGAAAAGCATTACTGGCAGAATTCATCCGGCACAGGAGATCTGCAAAGTCTGTGTGTCATCTCAGAGATATCCACTTTATTGATTTGGAAAAAAATCGACCATGAGTGAGTGCACTTAGCTTTCCTTTTTTCCTTCCAGAAAGGCTAAAGGAAACGGTAAAATGCACAGTTCCCTCCATGGTTTATTTATTCTTTACTTCGCTCTGGGATATACTGTGGTGGTATGTTGCCAGAACCCCCCCCCCCCCCCCCCCCCCCCCCCCGCCCCCCATGTGTTAAAGATACACTCTCACAACACATGGAAACACACAGACACTGGCCTGTTGTCCTCGAGTCAAGGAAGGAAGGGGAGTAAGGAAGGTAGGAAGGAAGGGAGGAAGAAAGGGAGGATGGATAGAAAGAGAGAAGGAGGGAGGATAAAGATACACTCCCACAACACATGGCAACACACGGACACTGAGCTGTTGTCCTCTATTCAAGGATGGAAGGGAGGATTGAAGGAAGGAAGGAAGGAAGGAAGGAAGGAAGGAAGGTAGGAAGGAAGAGAGGAAGAAGGAAGAATGGAAGGGAGGAAAGAGAGAGGATGGAAAGAAAGAGAGAAGGAGGGAGGATAAAGATACACTCTCACAACACATGGCAACACACAGACACTAGCCTGTTGTCCTCGAGTCAAGGATGGAAGGGAGGATTGAAGGAAGGAAGGAAGGGAGGATGGAATGGAAGGGAGGATGGCAGGGAGGAAGGAAGGGGAGGATGGAAGGGAGGAAGAAGGAAGGATGGAAGGGAGGAAGAGAGAGAGAGAGAGGGAGGGAGGAAGAAGGAAGGAAGGGAGGATGGAAGGGGAGGAAGGAAGGGAGGAAGAAGGAAGTATGGAAGGGAGGAAGGATGGAAGGAAAAGGAAGGAAAGAGGAAAGGAAAGAATGGGGATGGAGGAAGAGAGAAGGAGGGAGGATAAAGCAACACATGGCAACACACAGACACTGGCCTGTTGTCCTCGAGTCAAGGAAGGAAGGGAGGAAGGAAGGGAGGATGGAAGAGAGGATGGGGAGAAGGATGGAAGGGAGGGAAGAAGGAAGGAAGGGAGGATGGAAGGGAGAATGGAGGAAGGATAGAAGGGAGGATGGAAGAGAGGATGGAAGGATGGAAGAGAGGATGGAAGGAAGGAAGGAAGGGAGGAAGGAAGGGGAGTATGGAAGGGAGGAAGAAGGAAGGATGGAAGGATGGAAGGAAGGGAGGATGGAAGGAGGGAAGGAAGGGAGGATGGAAGGAAGGAAGGAAGGAAGGAAGGAAGGGAGGAAAGAGAGGGAGGGGAGGGAAGAAGGACAGAAGTAAGGGAGGAAAGAGAGAGAGAAGGAGGGAGGGAGTAAAGAAGGAAGGAAGGAAGGAAGGAAAGAAGGAGGGAGGGAGGAAGGCAGTAAAGAAGGAAGGAAGGAAGGAAGGAAAGAAGGAGGGAGGGGAGGAAGGCAGGAACGACAGAGGGAAGAAGGCAGGAAGGAAGGAAAGGAAGGAAGGACAGAGGAAAGAAGGAAGGAAAGGAAGGAAGGAAGGGAGGACGGAAGGAAGGAATGAAAGAATGGGGATGGAGGAAGTAAAGCAGGAAGGGAGGAAAGAGAGAGGATGGAGAGAAAGAGAGAAGGGGGGGAGGATAAAGCAACACATGGAAACACACAGACAAACAAACAGCCTGAACCACAAGCAAACAGAAAGCATGCGTGACCACTAATACACAAAACACTGACACACACACATCCAGATAAGACCTCAACACACACACATGGGTTTCTCTTTTCTTTCATACAACAGCTTCAATAAAGGAAGGAGGAAGGAAGGGAGGAAGGAAGGGAGGATGGAAGGGAAGAAGGGAGGAAGAAAGAAGGATGGAAGGGAGGAAGGAAGGGAAGAAGGAAGGAAGGAAAGGAGGGAGGGAGGGAGTAAGGAAGGAAGGAAGGAAGGACAGAGGAAAGAAGGCAGGAAGAAGGAAGGATGGAAGGGAGGAAGGGGAGGAGGGAGGGAGGGAGGAAGGGAGGAAGGATGGAAGGGAGGAAGGAAGGGAGGAAGGAAGGGATGAAAGAGGGAGGAAGGGAGGAAGGATGGAAGGGGAGGGAGGGAGGAAGGAAGGAAGGAAGGGAGGATGGAAGGGAGAAAGGAGGAAGGGAGGGAGGAAGGACAGAGGAAAGAAAGCAGGAGGGAAGGAAGGAGGGAGAAAGGTAGTAAGGATGGAAGGAAGGAAGGAAGGAAGGAAGGAAGGAAGGAAGGAAGGAAAGAATGGGGATGGAGGAAGGAGAAAGCAGGAAGGGAGGAAAGAAAGAACACACAGCCGTAGGTTAAGTTATTTTTTTCTTTTTTTTGTTAGTCTGCACATCTTTCTTTTTTCTTTTGTTTCTTTTTTGTTAGTCTGCACACCTTTTCTTTTTTCTTTTTTTGTTAGTCTGCACACCTTTTCTTTCTTTCATACAGCAGCTTCAGTAAATCAATGCAGCAGCACCTCAACACACTGACATCATGACCCTGAGCATTGATTGTGTGATTACCACATACTGCAGCCGTGTTGTTACGGAAACCACCGACAGGCCTTATTGATGCATTCATGGGCCATTTATAAATGCCACTTGATGAAGCTGCAATTTCCTTCTCTAATCAGACTACTAATTGCGACCACAAGACCTGCTTTGCTGAGCAGTGAGGAGGAGAAATGAGGAGGATGAAGGTGTGGGGGGGGGGGCGGGTGGAGGAGAAATGAGGAGAATGAAGGTGGGGGGGGGGGGGGGGGGGCGGGTGGAGGAGAAAGGGACAAACACTGATCTAAAAATGCTCTTTCTCCTTCTTTAGGTTATTAATTGATCTTTTAACCTTCATGTCTGTTTGGCTGTTCCTTCTTTCCTTCCTTCCTTCTTTCCACCATTCCTTCTTTCCTTCCTCCATCCCCCTTCCTTCCTTCCTTCCTTCCATCTGTCCCTCCTCCCTCCCTCCTTCTCTCTCTTTCTTTCCTTCCTCCACCCCCCTTCCTTCCTTCTTTCCTCCCTTCATTCCTTCCTTCCTCCTTCTTTCTTTATTTCCTTCCTCCATCCCTCCTTCCTTCCTTCCTCCCTCCTTCTCTCTTTCTTTCCTTCCTTCTTTCCTTCGTCCATCCCCCTTCCTTCCTTCTTTCCTCCCTTCATTCTTTCCTTCCTTCCTTCCTTCCTTCCTCCCTCCTTCTTTCCTCCCTTCCTTTTGTCCTCCCTTCCTTCCTCATTTCCTTCCTTCCTTCCTCCCTTCCATCCTTCCTTCTTCCTCCCTTCCATCCTTCCATCTGTCCTTCCTCCCTCCTTCTCTCTTTCTTTCTTTCCTCCCTCCCTTCCTCCATCCCCCTTTCTCCCTTCCTTCCTACCCTCTTTCCATCCTTCTTTCCTTCCTTGGGGGGACAACAGGAGGGTTAAGAAAGAAAAAAAAAAGCTAAGAAAGCCAGCCAGAAATAGAGAAACAAGGGAGGAAGGAGAGAAGGAGGGGATGATGGATGAGGCGTGCAGACCGACTAATTTGTGACCGGCTGTTCACACCTCTCGGCTGAGGAGGCGCCCCGCTGAGCGAGCGGTGTAAGGTTCTGATTGCACTGATGTTATTGAAGTGACGCTCTCTAACTCACAACACCTGGCCCCTCTGCTCCAGGCGGCCTCCCAGCCTCACCGCCGGGCGCAGGCAGAGCGGAGCGATGGAGAGGAGGGAGGGAGAGGAGGGGAGAGGAGGAAGACGAGGTGGAGGTGGAGGTGGAGGTGGAGGTGACACAGCCTTGGCAGAGGAAGACTGATGATGAGGTTGTGAACCAGCTCATGCTCTGACACGCTCTGCTGACATACAGGCACGCAGCCATGTTTGTGTTTATAGATTTATCTATTTATATATGTTTACACTTTGACACGGAGGGAGGAAGGAAGGAAGGAAGGAAGGAATAAGGAAGGAAGGAAGGAAGGAAAGGATGGATGGATGAAGGAAAGAAGGAGGGAGGGAGGAAGAAGGAAGGATGGAAAGGATGGAAGGATGGATGGAGGAAAGAAGGAAAGAAGGAAGGGAGGAAGAAGGAAGGAAGGGAGGGAGGGAGGGAGGGAGGGAGGAAGGAAGGAAGGAAGGAAGGAAGGAAGGAAGGAAGGAAGGAAGGAAGGAAGGAAGGAAGGAAAGGATGGATGGATGGAGGAAAGAAGGAAGGAAGAAAGAAAGGAAGGGAGGGAGGAGGGAGGAGGGGAGGGAGGAAGGAAGGAAAGGATGGATGGATGAAGGAATAAGGAAGGAAGGAAAGGAGGGAGGGAGGAAGGAAGAAAGGGAGGAGGGGAGGAAAGAAGGAAGGAAGAAAGAAAGGAAGGGAGGGAGGAGGGAGGAGAGGAGGAAGATGAGGTGGAGGTGGAGGTGGAGGTGACACAGCCTTGGCAGAGGATGACTGATGATGAGGTCGTGAACCAGCTCATGCTCTGACACGCTCTGCTGACATACAGGCACGCAGCCATGTTTGTGTTTATAGATTTATTTATTTATATATGTTAACACTTTGACACGGAGGGAGGAAGGAGGGAAGGAAGGAAGGAAGGAATAAGGAAGGAAGGAACGAAAGGATGGATGGATGGAGGAAAGAAGGAAGGGAGGGAGGGAGGAAGAAGGAAGGAAGGAAAGGATGGAAGGATGGATGGATCCTTCTTCCTTCCTCCCTTTCTTCCTCCCTCCCTCCCTTCCTTCCTTTCTTCCTTCCTCCCTCCCTCCCTTCCTTCTGTCCTTCCTTCCTCCCTCCCTCCCTCCCTTCTTCCCTTCCTTCCTTTCTTCCTTTTTCCCTTCCTTCCTTAACTCGAGGACAACAGGAGGGTTAAAGGCAAATTTTTGCTTTTAATCCATTTAGAGAGAATATATTAGAGGATTATGGCAAAAATGTTCCTTCCTTCCTTCCTTCCTTCCTTCCTTCCCGTCCTTCTCCCCTTCCTTTTTCCTTTCTCCCTTCCTTCCTGGATGGATCCTTCTTTCTTTCTTCCTCCTTTCTTCTTCCTCTTTCTCATTTATCTCCTCCTTTACCTTTATTTCTCAGTAGATAAAATATTTAATATGTATCATTCTTTTGTGGTTACACCATTTGACATTTTCAGGAGCTTTCAGTCTTACTTTTGGTAAAAAATGGTGCAGACGTCATTTCAAATGATATAAAACCAACAAAAATACATTTTAACAAACCTGATGCTGCTTTTAAATTTCTCAACATATTTTTGAACTGCTAATCTTACCAACCCTTATTATTTATCACTGACCCTTATACACACACGCTGACCCTGACACTAACATGTGCAGCGAGATGTTTATCTATCTATATTGTTGTTTTCTCAGAGAGACTCAATAGGTGTGCAGTGTGGAGGATGTTTGGATGAAGAGACCAAAACCAACAATGAATGTATCCTTCTAACCAGTATGTATGTGTGTGTGTGTGTGTGTGTGTGTGTGTGTGTGTGTGTGTGTATGTGTGTGTGTGTGTGTGTATCTAAAGCCTGCTATATGTTATTCCTCTGTGCTGTAGAGCTCAACTGTTGTCCTACAGATATTAAAACACATCACTGAGCCACACTGTTGCTGCACTGGGTGACATGACATGACACACACACACACACACACACACACACACACACAAGGAAGGAAGGGAGAAAGGAAAGGAAGGAAGGTAGGGGGGAGGAAAGAACAAGAGAAGGAGGGAGGGAGGAAACAAGGAAGGGAGAAAGGGGGATGGAGGAAGGAAGGAAGGAAGGAAGGAAAGGAGAGAGGAAAGAAAAGAAAGAAGGGAGGAAGGAAGGGGGATGGAGGAAGGAAAGAAGGAAGGAAGGAAAGAGAGGAAGGAAGGAAGGAAAGAAGGAAGGAAGAAAGGAAGGAAGGAAGGACAGACAGGGAGGACGACACAAAGGTTAAAGTAAAGCCCCACACACACACTGTAGTTTATTTTTTAACCAATCCCACACACAACGCCTTGCTGCCAGAAATACTCATTCACACCAAAAGTGGAATCATCCAACGCTGAAAATAGTCCTCCTAAAATATTACACTACTTCTTCCTCTGTGAGTAACATCAGCACACAGGAAACACTGTTTGAGGAAATTTAGGAAAGGCATTCTTAAAAATGAAACTGTATATTTGCGTCTATTTTTTTTTTTTTAAAGGTCTACATCTTCAGACTGCATGAATATGTTTAGAGCTGAAGGAGGAGAGTCGTTATATATAATCAAGTATTAAGAAACAGATTTACAAATTATTTGCTTCCACAGATGTGTGACTCTATTACTCTACTCAAAAATGTCTTAACCCTCATGTCGTCCTCCCGGGTCAAATTGACCCCATCTCTTTTGACTGTTCCTTCCTTCTTTCCTTCCTTCCTTCCTTCCATCCGTCCTTCTTTCCTTCGTTCCTTTCTCTCTCTTTCCTCCCTCCCTTACTTCCCTTCCTTCCCTCTGTCTTTGCTCCCTCCTCCTTCCATACTTCTTTCCTTCCTTCCTCTTTTCCTCCCTCCTTACTCCTTTCCTTCCTTGCTCCCTTCCTTCTTCCTCACTTCCTTCCTTCTTCCTTTTTTCCTCCCTCCTTAATGCCTTCCTCCCTTCCTTTTCTGGCTTTATAATGTGTTTAAAATGAAAAAAACAAAGAGGGATGGGTTTATTTGTATTTGAGTAGAGAGAGAGTCTCCAGAAGCTGTTGTTGTGTTGATGAAAGATGAGACGAGTGTTTGCTGCTTTCTTGCTGAGACTTGCTCACTAAACCGAGGAGTAGACTTATGGGAACAGCGGCAGGCAGTCATGGTTTGGAGCTTAAAGCAGCATTAAATGTAATTATGAAGTATAGGCCTCGTTCTCGTCCTCTCTCCAAGGTTGTGTGTGTGTGTGTGTGTGTGTGTGTGTTTGTGTGCTTTTAACACACAATGTAGAGTAGTAGACACTATCTGGGGAATCATTGTGAGTGTTTTAACTGGGGAAATGAATGAATTACACCATCAGGTCCCAGCGGGGTTACCTCTTTAATACATAAGTAGTTTAACTGTACATCCACTTAAGACTCACACATGCACACACACATACACACACACACACACACACACACACACACACACACACTCATGTAAATGTAGGTAGAGATAATAAAATGCTCTACAGGGGAAGAAAATGTGTTTATTCTTCATCATGAACAGATGTATGTTGGTAATTAAAAGTGAGGAATCAATGCAGGAAGGAAGGAAGGAAGGAAGGAAAGGAAAGGAAGGAAAGGAGGGAGAGAGGAAGGAAGGAAGGAAGGGGGGTGGAGGAAGGAAGGGGGGAAGGAAAAAAACTAGAGAAGGAAATAAGGAAGAAAGGAAAGGAGGGAGGAAAGAAGGAAGGAAAGGAGGGAGGAAGGAAGGAAAGGAGGGAGGGAAGAAAGAAGGAAGAAAGGAAGGATAGAGGAAAGAAGGAGGGAAGGAAATAAGGAAGAAAGGAAAGGAGGAGGAAGGAAGGAAGGAAGGAAAGGAAAGAAATAAGGGAGGAAGGAAAGGAAGGGAGGACAGAGGAAAGAAGGAAGGAAGGAAAGTAGGGGGAGGAAAGAAGGAAAGAAAGAGAAGGAGGGAGAAAGTAAAAGAGCAAGGCAAGAAAGAAGGAAAGGAGGAAATGAAGGAAGGAAGGAAATGAAGGGAGGAAGGAAGGGAAAAAGGAAGGAAGGAAAGAAGGAGGGAGGGAGGAAGTAAGTAAGGGAGGAACAGTCAAAACAGACTTGGGTTGAAATGAGTAAATTCAGATTAAGTAGGGTTAAGTAGGGTAGTAGGGTAGTAGGGTTAAGTAGGGTAGTAGGGTTAGGGTTAGGGTAGTAGGGTTAAGTAGGGTAGTAGGGTTAGGGTTAGGGTAGTAGGGTTAGGGTTAGGGTAGTAGGGTAGTAGGGTTAGGGTTAGGGTAGTAGGGTTAGGGTTAGGGTAGTAGGGTTAGGGTTAGGGTTAGGGTAGTAGGGTTAGGGTTAGGGTAGTAGGGTTAGGGTAGTAGGGTTAGGGTTAGGGTAGTAGGGTTAGGGTAGTAGGGTAGTAGGGTTAGGGTAGTAGGGTAGTAGGGTTAGGGTAGTAGGGTTAAGTAGTAGTAGTAGTAATACAGTAATTATATAAAATGCATATTAGATTTATTGGCAAAGATTCAACCTATAGGCACAGAGCCAGCTTCTTCTTCTTCTTCTTCTCTTTCTAATATGTGCTGCTGACTGTTTTCTATATAACAGCAGCAGCAGCCTGCACATTAACTTGACCCTGTCACACCTCTACTGAGCTATCTGTGTCACATGAAACAGCGGCCAGACCCTTCATACGTTTCATAAAGTTTTAACAAGCCTCACAGAGGTGGAGGCGAAGCCGAGGAGAGACAGCGGAGACATTCCTGCTGTCCACAGTCCGTCACTGAGGTAAAGGTGAGGATCTTAACCCTCCTGTTGTCCTCGAGTCAAGGAAAGAAAGGAGGGAGGAAGAAGGAAGGGAGGGAGGAAGGAAGAAGGAAGGAAAGGAGGGAGGAAGAAGGAAGGAAAGGAGGGAGGAAGGAAGAATGAAGGAAGAATGAAGGAAAGGAGGGAAGGAAAGGGGGGAGGAAGGAAGAAGGAAAGGAGGGAGGAGGAAGGAAGGAAAGGAGGGAGGAAGGAAGGAGGGAGGGAGGAAGGAAGAAGGAAAGAAAGGAGGGAAGGAAAGGGGGGAGGAAGGAAGAAGGAAGGAAAGGAGGGAAGGAAGGAAAGGAGGGAGGAAGGAAGGAGGGAGGGAGGAAGGAAGAAGGAAAGAAAGGAGGGAAGGAAAGGGGGGAGGAAGGAAGGAAAGGAGGGAGGAAGGAAGGAGGGAGGGAAGAAGGAAGAAGGAAAGAAAGGAGGGAAGGAAAGGGGGAGGAAGGAAGAAGGAAGGAAAGGAGGGAAGGAAAGGGGGAGGAAGGAAAGGAGGAGGTAAGGAAGGAAAGGAGGGAGGGAGTAATGGAGGAAGAAGGAAAGGAACGGAGGAAAGAAGGAACAAGTCAAAACAGACGTGGTCAATTTGACCCGGGAAGACGACACGAGGGTCAAACATGAGGATGATATACGATGAGTCATTAGCTATGTTTTATCAGGCGGCAAACGCTGTAAATTCATAAATATTTGACTTTTATTTACCTCAGCTGGGAGAGAACCAGGTATTTATTTAAGACTGTGGGGTTTCAACTGTGTAGTATGTGATTTAGAGTATGTGAGAAGTTCCTGGATGGTTTACTAGATTCTCCAGAAATGCAGAGTATGCATCAAGAGCTGACTACTCACACTCACATTACCCAAGATGCAACACTACTACTCACACTCACATTACCCAAGATGCAACGCTACTACTCACACTCACATTACCCAAGATGCAACGCTACTACTCACACTCACATTACCCAAGATGCAACGCAACTACTCACACTCACATTACCCAAGATGCAACGCTACTACTCACACTCACATTACCCAAGATGCAACGCTACTACTCACACTCACATTACCCAAGATGCAACGCTACTACTCACACTCACATTACCCAAGATGCAACGCTACTACTCACACTCACATTACCCAAGATGCAATGCAACTTCTGAAAAAAAACCCAAAATACAAACGTCACAGATCACCTACAGCGAGGGTATGTTCTATTCCTGTTTTTAAAATAAAAGCACCAATTATATCGTTATGGTTTTCTTAATAATAAAAGGCAATGGGTGTTTTATTTTGTGAAAATGACAGGAAGTGCGTTACTCGCTACGGCTAACTTGAGCGACTCTGAATTCTCAGGAACAAAACTTTAAACAGGTGTTATTTGGACAAATTAGCGTCACATTGTGGATCTAAAGGGCTACTTTACTTTCTTCCTAAAAAGGTTAGAAATGTGGATAAAGTGGTTTATTTACAGAGTTAGAGCTAAAATGAAATCAGCTTCAGCCTGATGATTTCAGCTCGGGTAGGAACCAAATGCATTGTGGGTAATCGTGTAGTTTACTAGAGTGTAAACGGTCTGCTTACTATCTGGTCCTTTAGTGTGTAGTATAGAAGTATGTAGTATGTAGTATAGAAGTGTGTAGTATGTAGTATAGAAGTATGTAGTATAGAAGTATGTAGTGTAGAAGTATGTAGTATAGAAGTATGTAGTATGTAGTATAGAAGTATGTAGTATAGAAGTATGTAGTGTAGAAGTATGTAGTATAGAAGTATGTAGTATGTAGTATAGAAGTATGTAGTATAGAAGTATGTAGTGTAGAAGTATGTAGTATAGAAGTATATAGTATAGAAGTGTGTAGTATGTAGTATAGAAGTATGTAGTATAGAAGTGTGTAGTATGTAGTATAGAAGTATGTAGTATAGAAGTATGTAGTATGTAGTATAGAAGTATGTAGTATAGAAGTATGTAGTGTAGAAGTATGTAGTATAGAAGTATATAGTATAGAAGTGTGTAGTATGTAGTATAGAAGTATGTAGTATAGAAGTGTGTAGTATGTAGTATAGAAGTATGTAGTATAGTAGTATGTAGTATAGAAGTATGTAGTATAGAAGTGTGTAGTATAGAAGTGTGTAGTATGTAGTATAGTAGTATGTAGTATAGAAGCATGTAGTATAGAAGTGTGTAGTATGTAGTATAGTAGTATGTAGTATAGAAGTATGTAGTATAGAAGTGTGTAGTATGTAGTATAGAAGTAAGCAGTATGCGGTTTCGAACACAGCGTATGTTTATTTCTGGTTCTATATATCAACAGGAAGTCTTCATGCTCTGATTTGTCTCAGTTTGCTGCCAACGTGTTTTTTTTGTTTTGTTTGTTTTTTGTTTTCCACACAGAGTGTTCACGCTGTGAGATGATAGCATCATGTAAAACTTTAATGGACCGCTGGTGTATGATAAGTTACATGAATATGAAAATGTGACATAATGCATCAATAAATAAGACTGTTATCATGTCACACAGCACAGTGACAGTAAACTGTATCACTACAAGCAGCCTGGCAGTCAAACACTCTCATACATTCTCAATAAATCATCCAAAAAAAAAAAAAAAAAATCAAATTTCATTACAAGGATCTTGCGATTATAAATAGTAATGTTGAAGTTGGATGCATGCACTTTAAAACAGAAGTGGGTGTTAAAGGGTGATGCAGATTTAACGCTGTTTGCTTGGCATTAAAACCCATAATCATGTAATAATCTTGAAGTCAGGCTGTTAATGATACTCAACTCTTACTGCAGTTAAAGTCTGTGTAAAGTAAGAATAAATATGTGTTCTGAGTTTGACATACTACAGAAAAGTGTGTTGTTAACCACCCTGCCAAATTTGAATGATTAAAAAAATTGCAGAATATATGAAATTAGGCTTCAAAGTTGTGTAAAAATCAGCCTCTTTCTCTGCTCCCAAACGCTGAAGCCCCGCCCCCTACCAAGTGTCACCTGTCAATCAAAGTCACCACCTCTACCAGAAACATGGACGCTACGGCTGAGAGCTTTCTGCTGCTAACTCGGTGGCTAGCTCAGCGGCTAACTCGGCTGCTAGCTCGGTGGCTAACTCAGCTAACTGGCTAACTGTAGACTGCAGTAGTAGTAGTGTGCGCTGAATGTATTTATACCTCTACAGCAGCAGGGGCGGGTTTATGCTAATCACTAAATCCTGAACACAGAAATGTTGAAACACAGTTTGTGAAGCCTAGCTCCACAATTCAAATCTAAATGGTTGAAATGCTTTTTACATCTTTTTTAGAAATACATTATCAACACCATCATGCTGATACCGATAAGTGTCCAGGCCCAAGATAATGAGCACAAACACCTGAAAGATGCAGCAAAGCTTGTAAATACCCCAACTGGAGCCGAGCTAGCAGCAGAAAGCTCTCAGACGTAGCGTCCATGTTTCTGGTAGAGGTGGTGACTTTGATTGACAGGTGACACTTGGTAGGGGGCGGGGCTTCAGCGAACTCGGCGGCCACGCCCACAGCATTTGGGAGCAGAGAAAGAGGCTGATTTTTACACAACTTCATATATTTGGCGATTTTTTTAATCATTGAAATTTGGCAGGGTGGTTAACAACACACTTTTCTGTGGTATGTCAAACTCAGAACACATATTTATTCTTACTTTACACAGACTTTAAGGGTTTTAATATACCAACATGCCTTAATTCTTTCTGTAGGAATACTTGTTGAAGATTAAAAGCAATTCAGAAGAAAAAGAGAGCACAGATAATAAGATTGAGTTCCAGCTATATGAGAATTACCTAAAGGTAAAATGTTCTATTTAATGTTATATTTGCCACAAAGTTTGAAAAGAGGCTAAAACTTAACATTAGATAGTGGTGATGAACAGCTGTGTAAAAACTAGTCTCCATGAACCCGGCTTACAGGGTCTCAGTGAGCGAGGAAGAGAAACACACAAGAAGAAATAGATGATGTTGTCATCGGAGGGGGGACAGATGAAAGTTTTACCCTAAAATAATAATTTCCTTGTTGTCAAAATAAAGTAACAAGACCTTGTGGAAGACGTACGGTGTAGCTTGAGAGTAGAGTTAAATAATAGATGGGGAGCAGTGTGCAAGCTACAGAAACAAAGACAACACAATATTGATGCACTCTTTTGGGTAAAGTGTGAGGTGTGAGTTTGTAAATGAAACTCCAGGTGTGTGTGTGTGTGTGTGTTTGTGCAGCTTGTGACTGATTGAGTTGTTGTTTTCCTCCATTTCTTATAAAACGATGTTCTGCTGCTTTGATGAATTGCTGCAAATCGAACGTACGATGTGATCAATCGGTCGATCCCGTCAGTTTCCCTTACAGAGCTGATTCGGACAGATTCTTGATGCATCCCGAGCATAGCAATATAGCAACAAAGCTAAAGGAAGAATACAGCGAGCTACTGCAGGAAACTGATATATAAACAATCCAGCAGTTTAAATATTCATTAAATAACCTTTACTAATGTTTTATGAGGAAGTAAATGCACTCAACATGTTTTTTTAGGGAGTCAAGGTTATGAGTTTTGGTGGGAAAACACTGAATATAAAGTTTTGTCTTTAATAACTCTATAACAGTATGGTGTGTGGTGTTAATGCTATTTAAAGGATAAGTTCACTTTAGCTTCAAGTTTGTCTTAACCCTCCTGTTGTCCTCGAGTCAAGGAAGGAAGGGAGGGAGGAAGAAGGAAAGGAGGGAGGAAGGGAGGAAGAAGGAAGGAATGGAGGGAAAAAAGGAGGGAAGGAAGGAAGGAAGGGAGGAAGAAGGAAGGACGGAAGGAAGGAAGGAAGGAAAGAAAGGAGGAAGAAGGAAGGAAAGGAGTGGGGAAAGGAGGGAGGAAGAAGGAAGGAAAGGAAGGAGGAAGAAGGAAGGAAAGGAAGGAGGGAGGAAGAAGGAAGGAAAGGAAGGAGAGAGGAAGGAGGGAGGAAGAAGGAAGGAAGGAATGGAAGGAGGAAAGGAAGGAAAGAAGAAAGGAGGGAGGGAGGGAGGGAGGACGAAGGAAGGAATGGAAGGAGGGAAGGGAGGAAGGAAGGGAGGAAGGAGGGAGGAAGAAGGAAGGAATGGAAGGAAGGAAGGAATGGAAGGAGGGAAGGAAGGAAGGAGGGAATGGAAGGAGGAAAGGAAGGAAAGAGGAAAGAAGGGAGGGATGGAGGGAGAAAGGAAAAGAGGTAGGGAGGAAGGAAGGGAAGAAGGACAGAGGAAAGAAGGGAGGAAGGGAGGAAGGAAAGAAGGAAGGGAGGAAAGAGAGAAGGAGGGAGGGTTAATATCCAGGGAAAGACAGAGAGGGAATTTTATCATACTAATCAAACAAGCTGACATTAGAATACGTTTTACCAAAGATGACATTTTTGACATATCTGCACTTTTTATATTATATGCATTTCTTTATTGTATTATTTGTTTTCATGAAATATCAGACGAAAGCTTGGTTGTCATCAGTTTCCTGCTTTCTATCTACTATCTATCTTTTTGTTGGATCAATGGATCTGAATTCATTGATCATTATAACCCACAAGAAGAAAAGTGACTAATGATTCAGTGTGTGGACATAACTGTATTCATGTTGTCTATAAGCACAAAATGATTACCGGTACATGCATAAATAAATGAGAACATACAGCAGATGGTAGAAAATGTTGACTCTTTCTCTGCATGAGCTCTATTACATAAATCCACCATTTCTCTCCATCTTTGTGGTGTAATTCATACGGCTGCTTTCCTCACAGAAGGCTGGTTAAGTGAGTATTAAGACGGGATTAAAGGCGACAGAAGGAAAGCCAACTAGAACATGGATACTTAATTAAGAGGACGCACCTTGATCCGGTCAAACCTCCAGGGTCCTGCTACATAATACCAACATGGGTTGAAAACAAGGTGGAGTGAAACAAATACTGGAACCGCGTCCCTGTGAGGTTTGAGAGAGAGAGAGAGAGAGAAAGAAAGAAAGAGAGAGAGAGAGAGAGAGAGAGAGACTTAATGGGACTCCAAATTGACTTGAGTAAAGAAAAACAACAGATGGGCCATCTTTTGCTATGTGTTCGTCTTTTCAGCAATGCTGCAAATTCATGTTAGCAATAGAGTTACAAAGGGGTGGAACATTTCTGGTAAATTTCCATGGGAAGTTGAGCTGGGGAATTTTGGAAATATTCCAAATTGGAAACTTTCCATGGGAATTAATGGGAATTAAATGGGAATTTATGGCAATTGAGGGTCATTTAGTGGAAAGGTATCATATCTAAGCAAAAATAATTGTTTAGTTATAAGCAAAATAATACAATTAAAACAGATACAGAATGGTAGAAATCATCTGTGCATGTGATGGAGGAATGCACAGTGCATATAGGGGGCGTGGTCTCAGTATACACAGTGCATGTAGGGGGCGTGGTCTCAGTATACACAGTGCATGTAGGGGGCGTGGTCTCAGTATACACAGTGCATGTAGGGGGCGTGGTCTCAGTATACACAGTGCATATAGGGGGCGTGGTCTCAGTATACACAGTGCATGTAGGGGGCGTGGTCTCAGTATACACAGTGCATGTAGGGGGCGTGGTCTCAGTGTACACAGTGCATGTAGGGGGCGTGGTCTCAGTATACACAGTGCATGTAGGGGGCGTGGTCTCACTATACACAGTACATGTAGGGGGCGTGGTCTCAGTATACACAGTGCATGTAGGGGGCGTGGTCTCAGTATACACAGTGCATGTAGGGGGCGTGGTCTCCGTATACACAGTGCATGTAGGGGGCGTGGTCTCAGTAGCCCTGCAGTTAACAGTGTGCTATGTGAGCATGTGATAGCATAGATATTCAACTGTACTGCAGTATGTAGTAGTATGCAGTATGAAAATCAATGTATGGCACAATGTCCCCGAGATCCAGCCCTCGCAACCATAGCAACCTCCCCGCTCCGCCCATGACCCCGCCTCATGCCCATATAAGTAGAATCCATGTTTTTATTTTTCCCAGCATGCACCTGAAATTTTCAAGATGGCGCTGCCTAGATTAGAAACTATTGGCTTCCGAGCAGCAGTCCACAAACCAATGGGTGACGTCACGGATGTTACGTCCATTTCTTTTATACAGTCTATGGCTGTGTCTATGGTGTGGACGGCCCTTTAAGCTCCAAACTATGATATTGTATGTTTTTACATATCTGCTCTGATTAACACAATATCCCTCGCTCGCTCTTTGTCCATGAACAAAAACCTCATGAGAGCAATTGTTATTTGAACCTTGAGGGAAAAATGGATTTCCTTTTACCAAGGACGAAATTGACAGCCAAGCTATCGTCCCCAATTAAACTAATACGAGCCTCGCCGGCCGCTGCACACAATTACAGCCGTATTGCTATTTGTTCCATGTGGGTTTCAAAAAAAAAAAAAAAAAAACCCATCTCGTGTGCTGTCAGAAGCAGGATGAGAGGCTACTGTTGTATGTTGGCTGACGCACGGGGCTACGAGCACAGACAAGGCCGCTCCACTTGCTACAAAAAAGCCGATCACTGTCAGCTGCTGGACCAGATATTCATGAGTCAGTGGGGGCCTCCAAGGACGCCAGGCCCTTTGCTGAAAACACAGGCTATCATCACTCCCTCCCTGTGATCACACACACGCATTTCTCTCTGTGGGATGAACAAACATCACCCCTCTTCTTGTCCTTCTGTTCCCCAGAGCTGCAGCATCTGCCAAAAGTTTTGTGTGTGTGAGCAAAAGAGAGAAAGAGAGAGAGAGAGAAAGAGAGAGAGAGAGAGAGACCCAGCAATCCTTTATCAAGCCGTCCCTCAGAGCTGCAGGATTCGACAGCAGAAAGAAGGTCAAGTGTGATTTCCAGGATCAAAAAAAATAACACTTTGCAATCTTGCAGGAGAAAGTTTGTTGATTTGCTCTTTGTGAATATTCAGCCCTGCTTCTGAATCAAGGTCTATTGTGTGTCAGGAAGTCTTCACCGTTCCTTCAATCCACAAACAAAACAATCGTCTAGTGAACGCTCTGCACCTGTGTGACGGAGGAGTGAGGAGGCGGCTCGTTGTTCTACTTTTCCACAACGCGCCGTCTGTTCTCGCTGTGTGTGTGAAGCATTTGTGAAAAGCAGGTACATGCAATTTGTCCAACTTTGCAGTGCTGATAGGGACGAGAGAGAGAGAAAGAGAGAGACTGGGGGGGAGAGAGAGAGAGACAGGGAGAGACTGGGGGAGAGAGAGAGAGAGACAGGGAGAGACTGGGGGAGAGAGAGACAGAGACAGACAGACTGGGGGAGAGAAAGAGAGAGAGAGACAGACTGGGGGAGAGAGAGAGAGAGAGAGAGAAAGAGAGAGACTGGGGGGGAGAGAGAGAGAGACAGGGAGAGACTGGGGGAGAGAGAGAGAGAGAGAGAGACAGAGAGAGAGACTGGGGGAGAGAGAGACAGAGACAGACAGACTGGGGGAGAGAGAGAGAGAGAGAGAGACAGTGAGAGAGACTGGGGGAGAGAAAGAGAGAGAGAGACAGACTGGGGGAGAGAGAGAGAGAGAGAGAAAGAGAGAGACTGGGGGGGAGAGAGAGAGAGAGAGAAAGAGAGAGACTGGGGGGGAGAGAGAGAGAGACAGGGAGAGACTGGGGGAGAGAGAGAGAGAGAGAGAGACAGAGAGAGAGACTGGGGGAGAGAGAGACAGAGACAGACAGACTGGGGGAGAGAGAGAGAGAGAGAGAGACAGTGAGAGAGACTGGGGGAGAGAAAGAGAGAGAGAGACAGACGACAGACTGGGGGAGAGAAAGAGAGAGAGAGAGAGACAGTGAGAGAGACTGGGGGAGAGAGAGAAAGAGAGAGACTGGGGGGGACAGAGAGAGAGAGACTGGGGGGAGAGAGAGAGAGACAGACTGGGGGAGAGAAAGAGAAAGAGAGACAGACTGGGGGAGAGAGAGAGAGAGAGAGAGAGACTGGGGGAGAGAGAGAGAGAGAGAGACTGGGGGAGAGAGAGAGAGAGAGACTGGGGGGGAGAGAGAGAGAGAGAGAGACTGGGGGAGAGAGAGAGAGAGACTGGGGAGAGAAAGACTGGGGAGAGAAAGAGAGAGAGAGACTGGGGGGGGGAGAGAGAGAGAGAGAGAGAGAGAGAGAGAGAGAGAGAGAGAGAATCGATCTGAAAGTGTGAATGTAATACAAAAGAGAGAGAGAGTGGAACATAGAGGGGAACAACAGAGCCTGGGGGGAGGATGGGGGGGTTAGATCAGGCAAATGTGGTGTAATGAAATGCACTGAAATGACTTTGACTGTAGTTTAGTGGTCTACGGTCTCGCCTTAGAAGAACTCTGCAAACACATCCATAAGAGAACAGATAACAAGAAAAAGCTTAACAGAATAAATGAGTAAGTTATCAAAATTGTAGCTGTGAACAGTGATTCATTCATGCTGCATGGTTACTCCAGCTTCCATCCATTACATAAACTATTAACTGTGACCTGAGCACAGCGGGGAACCTGCAGCCAGGCACAAATATTTCATTTGCATGCATGCCTGTGTGAGTAGATGTGTTGTGTAACTGAACATGGATCTAAAGCATGCGTGCTCGTCCGCTCGCCTGCATTCGAGGCCTGTATATATGTATGTGTGTATGTGTGTGTGTGTG
>NC_070588.1:3320400-3327900 GCF_027409825.1 Scomber japonicus | reverse complement strand
AGAACAGACTGAAGGAAAGAAGGGAGGAACGAAGGAACTGTCAAAACAGACAGGGTCAATTTGACCCCGGAGGACGACAGGAAGGTTAAACATGATCTATAACTAAACTTTTTTCACTTGTTCAAACTCTGATGATTCATCTTGAATTTTAAAGATACACCCATCATATAACACTACTACTATAATTTCTCCCTCATCATCATCATCTTCCTCCTGATCTAACAACATGGATAATAAAGCCACATCCACCTTTTGGCAGCACAGTCACATGTGAGATTTCATTTGAATACCTCTTTTTTAATTATTTGACACCATCCACATATTCAGTTTCACTAGGAAATATGTCACAGAGGGTCCGCACCCTGCAGACACTCTAACACAGGGGTGTCAAACTCATTTTCATTCAAGGGCCACATACAGTATAGCCAAATTTGATCTCATGTGGGCCGGACCAATAAAAAGATGGAAGGGAGGAAGGAAACAAGGATGGAAAGAAGGGAAAAGTGGTAGGAAGGAAGGAAGGAAAAGGGATTAGGAAGGAAAGGAAGGAGGGAAGGAAAGACAAAAGGAAGGATGGAAGGAAGGAAGGAAAGGAAGGAGGGAAGGAGGGAAGGAAAGGAAGAAAAGGAAAAGAAGAAAAGGAAGGAAGGAAAGGAAGAAAGGAAAAGAAGATGAAGGAAAGATGGAAGGAAGGAAACAAAGAAGGAAAGAAGTAAGAAAGGGAGGAAGGAAGGAAGGGAGGGAGGAAGGAAGGAAGGAAGGAAGGAAGGAAGGAAGGAAGGAAGGAAGGAAGGAAGGAAGGAAGGAAAGAAAGAAAAGGGATTAGGAAGGAAAGGAAGAAAGGAAAAGAAGATGGAGGAAAGATGGAAGGAAGGAAGGAAGGACGGCGGGAAGGAAACAAAGAAGGACAGATGACAGGATGGTAGAAAGGAAAAGAAGACAGGAAGGAAAGTGGGCCGGATTGGAAGCCTTGGCGGGCCGGTTCTGGCCCACGGGCCGCATGTTTGACATCCCTGCTCTAACATCACTTCCAATGAGACTTCACATCTTAGTTAAATCATCAGTAACTATCCTGGGAGGAGAACATGAATAAGAAGCAGCAGCAGCAGTAGATGCATGAGTAATAGTGGGAGGTTTCAGGCTATAAAGGGCTAACATGCATGTATGAATATGATCTGATTTCACCGGTCAGCTGGTCGCCAAGCAACTGACCAGCTGATGCTAATCAGTTAATGCAATGCTCTGTTTAAACCCACACGATGCTCTAAATTTAGGAAATGAAACCTTTTAAATGAGAGAAGATTAACTGGTAATTTAACTGGTTCTATCTGCAGCTCATAAGTTATTATAGTATAGTATAACTAGCAATATTGTTAAAGTACTGCAGCAAGGAAGGAAGGGAGGAAGAAGGAAGGATGGAAGGATGGAAGGCAGGAAGAAGGAAGGATGGAAGGGAGGAAGGAAGAAGGAAGGAAAGGAGGGAGGGAGGGAGGAAGGAAGCAAGGGCGGAAAGGGAAGGATGGATGAAAGAAGGACGGAAGGAAGGTAGGAGGGAGGGAGGAAAGGCATAAGGAGGGAGGGAGGAAGGACGGAAAGGCGTAAGGAAGGAGGGTGGGAGGAAGGAAGGAAAGAAGGAAGGAGGGAGGGAGGGAGAGAGGACAGAAGGAAGGTAGGAGGGAGGAGGGAGGTAGAAAGGACGGAATGAAGGTAGGAGGGAGGGAGGAAAGAAGGAAGGAGGGAGGGAGGGAGGGAGAAAGGATGGAAAGAAGGAAGGAGGGAGGGACAAAGGATGGAAAGAAGGTAGAAAGGAAAAGAGGAAGGAAGGAAAGAAGGACAGAGGAAGGAAAGAAGGGGGGAAGGAAAGAAGGAAAGAAGGAGTGAGAGAGGAAAGGTGGACAGAAGGAAGGAAGAAAGGGGGATGGAGGAAGGAAAGAAGGAGGGAGGGAGGAAGGAAAGAAGGACAGAGGAAGGAAGGAAGGAAGGAAGGAAGGAAGGAAGGAAGGAAGGAAGGAAGGAAGGAACAGTCAAAAGAGACGGGGTCAATTTGACCCGGGAGGACGACAGGAAGGTTAATAAGTGATATTGATCTTTTCATGTCAAACTTAAACCTCTTAAATATTTTCCTGATTAACTTTAACAACTTTCAAAGCTTCATTTCACCGTTCATCTTACTTTTTAACTTGGAGCTCTTAAACTGAAAATCTTAAAACATCATCATGTGACCTCAGCAGGCTAGAAATGTAGAGCATGGAGCATGAACATGGAGGGTTTAATGTGTGTATTTCCTGCTCCTATTGGGGGGGCGGGGGGGGGGGGGGTATAAACTGCGGTCATGACTTTCCCATTGAGTGTCTTTATGTGCAATCTGTGTT
The DNA here is from genome assembly GCF_027409825.1 of Scomber japonicus. Classification (NCBI taxonomy): domain Eukaryota; kingdom Metazoa; phylum Chordata; class Actinopteri; order Scombriformes; family Scombridae; genus Scomber; species Scomber japonicus. The sequence continues at coordinate 3,325,528 of NC_070588.1, read as the reverse complement.
GAGATTGAACAGATATGACCTGATACAGTAACACAATAAGAGCTTCAGGAAATTCAACAAATGCAATGCCAGACTTTCTTTTCCTGTCCAATTCATTTCCTCCCTGTAAGCTAAGACCCGCCTCCTTGTCTTCACTTGGGGCCAAGAAAAGTACCTTCCTTCCTTCCTTCCTTCCTTCCTTCCTTCCTTCCTTCCTACCTACCTACCTACCTATGTAAGCTAAGACCCGCCTCCTTGTCTTCACTTGGGGCCAAGAAAAGTTCCTTCCTTCCTTCCTTCCTTCCTTCCTTCCTTCCTTCCTTCCTACCTACCTACCTACCTACCTACCTACCTACCTACCTACCTATGTAAGTTAAGACCCGCCTCCTTGTCTTCACTTTTTGGGCCAAGACAAATTTCCCTTCTGGGACAATAAAGTACCTACCTACCTTCCTTCCTTCCTTCCCTTCTTCCTTACCTTCTTTCTTCCTCCCTTCCTTCCTTCCTTACCTTCTTTCTTCCTCCCTTCCATCCTTCCCTTCCTTCCTTCCTACCTACCAACCTACCTTCCTTCCTCCCTTCCATCTTCCCCTTCCTTCCTTCCAGTCTTCCTTTCCTTCCTACCTACCTACCTATCTACCTACCTTCCTTCCTTCCTTCCTTCCTACCTACCTACCTTCCTTCCTCCCTTCCATCTTTCCCTTCCTTCCTTCCAGTCTTCCTTTCCTTCCTTCCAGTCTTCTTTTCCTTCCTACCTACCTACCTACCTTCCTTCCTCCCTTCCATCCTTCCCTTCCTTCCAGTCTTCTTTTCCTTCCTTCCTTCCAGTCTTCTTTTCCTTCCTTCCTTCCTTCCTTCCTACCTACGTAAGCTAAGACCCGCCTCCTTGTCTTGACTTGATCACAGCACAATTGCAACCCCAATATCACTTATTAACCCTCCTGTCGTCCTCCCGGGTCAAATTGACCCCGTCTCTTTTGACTGTTCCTTCCTCCCTCTTTCTTTAATTTTTCCTTCCTTCTTCCCCTCCTTCCATACTTCTTTCCTCACTTCCTTCCATCCTTACTTGCTTCCTTCCCCCTCCCTCCTACCTTCCTTCCTTCTTCCCTCCTACCTTCCTTCCATCCTTTCTCCCTCCCTCCTTCCTTCTTTCCTCCCTCCCTCCTACCTTCCTACCTTCCTTCTTTCATCCATCCTTCCCCTCCACCCTTGCTTCCATACTCCCTCCCTCCTTTTCTTTTTTCCTTCCTTCCCTCTTTCCGTACTTCTTTCTTCCTCCCTTCCACCCTACATTCCTTCTTTCTTCCTTCCTTCCTTCTTCCTTCCTTCCTTCCTTGACTCAAGAACAACAGGAGGGTTAAAAAAGTATTGCTTCAGCTATAAAATAATCAATCAATCAAGATCACCTTACAGCTCAAGACGCTCAGATGTGGAGACGCTGAATGAAAACAGATCGAAACAAGCGAGGGAGGATGAAAGACAAGAAAAATATAAAATAAAAAAAATAAAAAACCCACAAACACAAATGAGATTTTAAAACTTTCCGTTTCTAAATTGCTGGTGAGTCACAGCTGAGATGGTGGTAAAGATAATTCTCTCTTTTCCATCTTGAACTTTCCTTCTTTTTTTGGCAGATGGACGATCTTTGCAATGACTGCCAGCGTCTGGAGGCATGTTCTCCTCTTCTTTTTTTTTTTTTTTTTTTTTAACTCTCGCATGCAAATAAAATATTAGTCATGTAAGCTCATCTTGCTGAGAGCACTTTGACTAGCGTGTGTAAAATAAAATAAAAATAAAAAACGTACATCTCTCCGTGCCAAGCCCATTAGACATGGCTGCAGAGTCTGACACTGTAAAAGTTTTGGGTGGGATTGCTTTAAAAGCTCCAGAGTAAGAAAAAAAAAAAAAAAAAAAGAAAGATATTACATTCTCTTGTCAAATGGCAAATAAAGTCCACTTAATCTCAGTAAAGCCGGTTCTGGCCAAAGGGAAACATGTATAAACAAATCAATGACACATGGCCTAGATGTTTCTAGGAAATTAAATTTCAGACCACAAACTCTTCCTCTTAAAAATCGAGAGCTTAGCAGTTCCTCGCTCTCCAAACATCAACCCTGAGATATTTGACATTGTTTTTTTTTTTCTCTGTCCTGTTTCTCCATCATCTGTCTGAGACTGAGCTACTGAGCTACAGTCACTGTGTGTGCTTTTCAGAATAAAGTCTAAAGCAAAGGAGTCATACTCATTTTCATTCAAGGGCCACAAGCAGCCCAATTTGGGAAGGAAGAAAGGAAGGAAAGGAAGAAGGAAGAAAGGAAGGAAGGAAGGATGGAGGAAAGAAGGAAGGAAGGAGGGAAGGAGGAAAGAAGGAAGGAAGGAAGTAAGGAAGGACGGAGGAAAGAAGGACGGAAGGAATATAGGAGGGAAGGAGGATATAAGGAGGGAGGGACGGAGGGAGAAAGGCAAAGAGGAGGGAAGGAAAGAAGGACAGAGGAAAGAAGGAAGGGAGGAAGGACAGGAAGGAAGGATGGAGGAAGGAAAGAAGGAAGGGAGGAAGGAGAAGGAGGGAGGGAGGAAAGAGAAGGAGGGAGGGAGGAAGAACAGAAGGAAGGAAGGAAGGAAGGAAGGCAGAAATGGAGGAAGGACAAATGGATGGAAGGTGGGAAGGAAAGAGAAGGAGAAGAAAGGAAAGACAGGTGGAAGGAAGGAAAGCATAAAAGTGAGGAGAGAAGAAAGAAAAGAATGGAAAGGTTGGAAAAAAAGACAGGAAGGAAAGATGAAAGGGAGGAAGGAATAAAGGAAGGAAAGGTGGAAGGAATGAAGGAAGGAAAGATGGAAGGAAGGGAGGACTGACAGATGGAAGGAAGGAAGGAAGGAAGGACAGATGGAAGGAAGGAAGCAAGGAAGGAAGCAAGGAAGGAATAAAGGAAAAAAAGACAGGAAGGAAAGTGGGCTGAAGTGGACCCCTCGGCGGGCCGGTTCTGGCCCACGGGCCTCATGTTTGACACCCCTGCTCTAAAGCCTTTCTGCTTCAGATGAAACACATGCACGATGCCTTCACTATCTATCTGCACACATGGCATTCTGGGAATTTCAAATATGCAAACTTTATTATCCAGAAACATTTGAGCAGCCGGTGATACCAGCATGAAGAAATGATTTAGAGAAACTGAACCGGCTCAAATAGATTTATAACCTGAACAGGAAGTAAATGCTCTGTGTGTGAGGAACAGGAAGTAAATGCTCTGTGTGTGAGGAACAGGAAGTAAATGCTCTGTGTGTGAGGCTGCACTGTTATAATGTAATATAGTTTATTAGTTAAATAATAAAACTATAATGATGACTGTGTTAACCCCTTACATACTGTTTGGCAGCTGTAAAAACACCCCAAATGTCTTTTATTCTGAAATTTGATGACTTCCTGTTATACTGCAAATATAAAGGCTTTATTTCTAACAGCTTGTAAAAACACCTCAAATGTCTTTTATTCTGAAATTTGATGACTTCCTGATATTCTTGAGGCTGTTCTGGGTCAGATTATCTCTGTATCTATGTCCATGTGTTTTAGTGAAATGAATAGTTAATAGTTTTAATAAGATAGTAGTTATGAGGATGTATTTTTATGATGTAGCAGTGAAGACTGATGGCTCTAATGGTTCTACAATAAACCCCACACTTCCACAAAGCTCTGCTCATTTTACACTTTCAAAATAAAATAACATTTAACCACCAAAAAGAGATGTAAACATGACTAAATGGAGACATAAATTGACTAAAGAAACCCAAATCTATCCTTCCTCCCTTCCTTCTTTCCTCCCTCCCTACTTCTCACCTTCTTTCCTCCCCCTACCTTCCTTCTTTCCTTCGTCCTCCCTCCTTTCCTTCCTTCCTTCCTTCTTCCTCCCTTCCTTCCTCCCTTCCTTCTTTTCTTTCTACCATTCCTTCCTCTCTCCTTTCCTTCCTCCCTGCCTTCCTTCATCCCTCCTTTCCTTCCATCTTCCTTCCTTCTTTTCTTTCCTCTCTTCCTCCTTTCCTTCCTTCCTCCCACCTTTCCTTCCTCCCTTCTTCTCTCTTTCCTTCCTGCCTTCCTTCCTCCCTCCTTTCCTTCCTCCCTCCTTCTCTCTTTCCTTCCTGCCTTCCTTCCTACCTCCCTTCCTTATTTCTTTCCTCCCTTCCTTCCTTCTTCTTCCCTCCCTTCCTTCCTCTCTACCTTCTTTCCTCCCTTCCTTCTTTTCCTTCCTTCTTTCCTCCCTTTTTTCCTCCCTCCTTTCCTTCCTTCTTCCTCCCATCCTTTCTTCCTTGACTCGAAGACAACAGGAGGATTAAAGTCATTAGGATTCAACATAAATGTCTGATATTTGTTGCTATATTTCCCTCTGGACCAAAAGTGATGTTCCAACTGACCGACCCTCATTACTATCACACAGTCCCTCCACTAACACGCCTAAAAAGCTGATTCTGTCCTCCTCCATCACTCTGCTGAGCCGCTGATGATGTTATATATCACTGCTCAGCTTTGACTTGTGCAGCTTGTTGTCTGAAAGCTGTTTGGAACAAATAACAAATGAAGCCACTTTCTATATATATATATAAAATAAAGCCATATCACAGTGTGCAGGGTTTGAAACAATAATTGCAGTCATCTGGTGACATGCAACCTGCTAATGTAGTAAATGGCTCTCTAAGACAATAATGGACAAATTGGCTTTTCTCTGTTTCTGCTGCAGAACGCATTAGGAGTAATTGTGCCCCCAGAATCATGTATAAAGGTAAAATACAGGGTGTGGCTTCATATGCATGCTCATGTGTGTGTGTGTGTGTGTGTGTGTGTGTGTGTGTGCATATGTGGATTAAAATAAGCTGATTTAGACATTTAATAAAGGCATGAATCTACTGTTCAGGCCTCCAGACAAGCTTTTTAGTCCATTTTAAATAATATAATATTCACTTTTTTAGCCTTCACCGTCTGGAATTCATACATCTGTGTGATGTGGATATCATAGTAAAACATAACTACTGAACTTCTAGAAGTACACTTTAAAACCTCCTGTTGTCCTCGAGTCAAGGAAGGAAGGAAAGGAGGAAGGAGGGAGGAAAGAAGGAAGGAAGGAAGGAAAGGAGGGATGAAAGGGAGGAAGAAGGATGGAAG
>NC_070588.1:3285999-3319900 GCF_027409825.1 Scomber japonicus | reverse complement strand
CACACTCACATTACCCAAGATGCAACGCAACTACTCACACTCACATTACCCAAGATGCAACGCTACTACTCACACTCACATTACCCAAGATGCAATGCAACTTCTGAAAACCCCCCAAATACAAACGTCACAGATCAGCTACAGCGAGGGTATGTTCTCTTCCTGTTTTCAAAATAAAAGCACCAATCCTATCATTATGGTTATCTTAATAATAAAAGGCAACGGGGGTGTTTTATTTTGTGAAAATAACAGGAAGTGCATTACTCGCTACGGCTAACTTGAGCGGCTCTGAATTCTCAGGAACAAAACTTTAAACAGGTGTTTTAATTGTGAAAATGACAGGAAGTGACTGTAAACAGGTGTTATTTGGACAAATTAGCGTCACATTGTGGATCTAAAGGGCTACTTTACTTTCTTCCTAAAAAGGTTAGAAATGTGGATAAAGTGGTTTATTTACAGAGTTAGAGCTAAAATGAAATCAGCTTCAGCCTGATGATTTCAGCTCGGGTAGGAACCAAATGCATTGTGGGTAATCGTGTAGTTTACTACAGTGTTAACGGTCTGCTTACTATCTGGTCCTTTAGTATGTAGTATAGAAGTATGTAGTATAGAAGTATGAAGTATAGAAGTATGTAGTATGTAGTATAGAAGTATGTAGTATAGAAGTATGAAGTATAGAAGTATGTAGTATAGAAGTATGTAGTATAGTAGTATGTAGTATAGAAGTATGTAGTATGTAGTATAGAAGTATGTAGTATGTAGTATAGAAGTATGTAGTATAGAAGTATGTAGTATGTAGTATAAAAGTATGTAGTATAGAAGTATGTAGTATAGAAGTATGTAGTATGTAGTATGTAGTATAGAAGTATGTAGTATGTAGTATAGAAGTATGTAGTATGTAGTATAGAAGTGTGTAGTATGTAGTATAGAAGTATGTAGTATGTAGTATAGAAGTATGTAGTATGTAGTATAGAAGTATGTAGTATGTAGTATAGAAGTATGTAGTATAGAAGTATGTAGTATGTAGTATAGAAGTATGTAGTATGTAGTATAGAAGTATGTAGTATAGAAGTAAGCAGTATGCGGTTTCGAACACAGCGTATGTTTATTTCTGGTTCTATATATCAACAGGAAGTCTTCATGCTCTGATTTGTCTCAGTTTGCTGCCAACGTTTTTTTTTGTTTTGTTTGTTTTTTGTTTTCTACACAGACTGTTCACGCTGTGAGATGATAGCATCATGTAAAACTTTAATGGACTGCTCTGGTGTATAAGTTACATGAATATGAAAATGTGACATAATGCATCAATAAATAAGGACTGTTATCATGTCACACAGCACGAGTGACAGTAAACTGTATCACTACAAGCAGCCTGGCAGTCAAACACTCTCATAAGTTATTAATAAATCACCAAAAAATAAATAAATAAATCAAATTTCATTACAAGGATCTTGCAATTATAAATAGTAATGTTGAAGTTGGATGCATGCACTTTAAAACAGGAGTGTCGTCCTTCCGGGTTCAAATTGGACTCTGTCTGTTTTGACTTGTTCCTTCTTTCCTCCTTTCCTCCCTCCTTTCTTTCCTTCTTCCTTCCCTCCTTCCTTCCATCCTTTCCTCCCTCCTTTCCTTCCTTCTTCCCTCCTTCCTCCGTCCTTTCCTTCCTTCTTTCCTTCCTTCCTTCTTCCTTCCTCCCTCCTTTCCTTCCTTCTTTCCTTTCCTCCCTTTCTCTCCTTCCTTCCTTCTTCCTTCCTCCCTCCTTTCCTTCCTTCTTTCCTTTCCTCCCTTTCTCTCCTTCCTTCCTTCTTCCTTCCTTCCTCCTTTCCTTCCTTCCTTCTTCCTTTCTCCCTCATTTCCTTCCTCCATCCTTTCCTTCTTTCTTCCCTCCTTCCTCCTTCCTTCCTTCTTTCTTCCTTTCCTTCCTTCCTCCGTCCTTTCCTTCCTTCTTCTTCCTCCCTCCTTTCCTTCTTTCTTCCTTCCTCCCCTCCTTTCCTTTCCTCCCTCCCTCCTTTCCTTCCTTCCTTCCTTCCTTCTTCCTTCCTCCCTCCTTTCCTTCCTTCTTCCTTTCCTTCCTTCCTCCCTTCCTTCCCTCCTCCTTTCCTTTCCTCCCTCCTTTCCTTCCTTCTTTCCTTCTTCCTTTCCTTCCTTCCTTCTTTCCTCCCTCCCTTCCTTCCTTCCTTGACTCGAGGACAACAGAAGGATTAAAACAGGAGTGTGTGTTAAAGGGTGATTCAGATTTAACGCTGTTTGCTTGGCATTAAAACCCATAATCATGTAATAATCTTGAAGTCAGGCTGTTAATGATACTCAACTCTTACTGCAGTTAAAGTCTGTGTAAAGTAAGAATAAATATGTGTTCTGAGTTTGACATACCACAGAAAAGTGTGTTGTTAACCACCCTGCCAAATTTGAATGATTTAAAAAAATCGCCAAATATATTAAAATTAGGCTTCAAAGTTGTGTAAAAATCAGCCTCTTTCTCTGCTCCCAAACACTGAAGCCCCGCCCCCTACCAAGTGTCACCTGTCAATCAAAGTCACCACCTCTACCCGAAACATGGACGCTATGGCTGAGAGCTTTCTGCTACTAACTCGGCTGCTATCTTGGCGGCTAACTGGCTAACTGTAGACTGTAGTAGTAGTAGTGTGTGCTGAATGTATTTATACCTCTACAGCAGCAGGGGCGGGTTTATGCTAATCACTAAATCCTGAACACAGAAATGTTGAACACAGTTTGTGAAGCCTAGCTCCACAATTCAAATCTAAATGGTTGAAATGCTTTTTACATCTTTTTTAGAAATACATTATCAGCACCATCATGCTGATACCGATAAGTGTCCAGGCCCAAGATAATGAGCACAAACACCTGAAAGATGCAGCAAAGCTTGTAAATACCCCAACTGGAGCCGAGCTAGCAGCAGAAAGCTCTCAGACGTTAGCGTCCATGTTTCTGGTAGAAGTGGTGACTTTGATTGACAGGTGACACTTGGTAGGGGGGCGGGGTTTCAGCGGACTCGGCGGCCCACATCCACAGCGTTTGGGAGCAGAGAAAGAGGCTGATTTTTACACATCTTTGAAGCCTAATTTCATATATTTGGCGATTTTTTTAATCATTGAAATTTGGCAGGGTGGTTAACAACACAGTTTTCTGTGGTATGTCAAACTCAGAACACATATTTATTCTTACTTTACACAGACTTTAAGGGTTTAAGTTTTAATATACCAACATGCCTTAATTCTTTCTATAGGAATACTTGTTGAAGATTAAAAGCAATTCAGAAGAAAAAGAGAGCACAGATAATAAGATTGAGTTCCACCTATATGAGAATTATCTAAAGGTAAAATGTTCTATTTAATGTTATATTTGCCACAAAGTTTGACAAGAGGCTAAAACTTGACATTAGATAGTGGTGATGAACAGCTGTGTAAAAACTAGTCTCCATGAACCCGGCTTACAGGTTCTCAGTGAGCGAGGAAGAGAAACACAAGAAGAAATAGATGATGTTGTCATCGGAGGGGGGACAGATGAAAGTTTTACCCTAAAATAATAATTTCCTTGTTGTCAAAATAAAGTAACAAGACCTTGTGGAAGACGTACGGTGTAGCTTGAGAGTAGAGTTAAATAATAGATGGGGGAGCAGTGTGCAAGCTACAGAAACAAAGACAACACAATATTGATGCACTCTTTTGGGTAAAGTGTGAGGTGTGAGTTTTTAAATGAAACTCCAAGTGTGTGTGTGTGTGTGTTTGTGCAGCTTGTGACTGATTGAGTTGTTGTTTTCTTCCATTTCTTATAAAACGATGTTCTGCTGCTTTGATGAATTGCTGCAAATCGAACGTACGATGCGATCAATCAGTCGATCCCGTCAGTTTCCCTTACAGAGCTGATTCTTGATGCATCCCGAGCATAGCAATATAGCAACAAAGCTAAAGGAAGAATACAGCGAGCTACTGCAGGAAACTGATATATACACAATGCAGCAGTTTAAATATTCATTAAATAACCTTTACTAATGTTTTATGAGGAAGTAAATGCACTCAACATGTTTTTTTTAGGGAGTCAAGGTTATGAGTTTTGGTGGGAAAACACTGAATATAAAGTTTTGTCTTTAATAACACTATAACAGTATGGTGTGTGGTGTTAATGCTATTTAAAGGATAAGTTCACTTTAGCTTCAAGTTTGTCTTAACCCTCCTGTTGTCCCTCGAGTCAAGGAAGGAAGGGAGGGAGGAAGAAGGAAAGGAGGGAGGAAGGGAGGAAGGAAAGGAGGGAGGAAGGGAGGAAAGGAGGGGAGGAAGGGAGGAAGAAGGAAGGAATGGAGGGAAAAAAGGAGGGGAAGGAAGGAAGGAAGGGAGGAAGAAGGAAGGACGGAAGGAAGGAAGGAAGGAAGGAAGGAAGGAAGGAAGGAAGGAAGGAGGAAGGAAGGAAGGAAAGGAGGGAAGGAGGGGGGAAGAAGGAAGGAAAGGAAGGAAGGAAGGGAGGAAGAAGGAAGGACGGAAGGAAGGAAGGAAGGAGGAAGGAAGGAAGGAAAGGAGGGAAGGAGGGGGGAAGAAGGAAGGAATGGAAGGAGGAAAGGAAGGAAAGAAGGAAGAAGGAAGGAAAGGAAGGAGGAAGGAGGGAGGAAGAAGGAAGGAATGGAAGGAGGAAAGGAAGGAAAGAAGAAAGGAGGGAGGGAGGGAGGGAGGACGAAGGAAGGAAAAGAAGGAGGGAGGAAGGAGGGAGGAAGAAGGAAGGAATGGAAGGAGGAAAGGAAGGAGGGAGGGAGGGAGGGAGGACGAAGGAAGGAATGGAAGGAGGGAAGGAAGGAAGGGAGAAGGAAGGAAGGAAGGAAGGAAGGGAGGGAGGGAGAAAAGAAAAGAGGTAGGGAGGAAGGAAGGAAAGAAGGACACAGGAAGGAAGGAAGGAAGGAAGGAAGGAAGGAAGGAAAGAAGGAAGGGAGGAAAGAGAGAAGGAGGGAGGGTTAATATCCAGGGAAACACAAAGAGGGAATTTTATCATACTAATCAAACAAGCTGACATTAGAATATGTTTTACCAAAGATGACATTGTTGATATATATCTATACTTTTTATATTATATGCATTTCTTTATTGTATTATTTGTTTTCCTGAAATGTCAGACGAAAGCTTGGTTGTCATCAGTTTCCTGCTTTCTATCTACTATCTATCTGCTTGTTGGATCAATGGATCTGAATTCATTGATCATTATAACCCACAAGAAGAAAAGTGACTAATGATTCAGTGTGTGGATATTAACCCTTTATAGGACACTCATTGAAAGGAAGGAAGGAAGGTAGGAAGGAAGGATGGAAGGAAGGAAGGAAGGAAGGAAGGATGGAAGGATGGAAGGAAGGAAGGAAGGGAAAGGAAGGAGGGAGGGAGGAAAGGGAGGAGAGAAGGAGGGGGGAGGAAGGACAGAGAGAAGGAGGGAGGGGAGGAAGGGAAGAAAGAAGGAAGGAAGGAAGAAGAAAGAGGGACGGAGGAAGGAAAGAAGGAAGGGAGGAGAGAAGGAGGGAGGGAGGAAGAACAGATGGAAGTAAGGAAAGGAAGGAAGGAAGGACGGAGGAAGGAAGGAAAGAACGAAGGGAGGAGAGAAGGAGGGAGGGAGGAAGAACAGATGGAAAGAAGGAAAGGAAGGAAGGACGGAGGAAATAAGGAACGAGGGAGGGAGAAAGGAAAAGAGGAAGGGAAGAAAGAAGGCAGGGAGAAAGGAAAGGAAGGAAGGAAGGAAAGAAGGAAGGAAGGAAGGAAGGAAGGAAGGATATTTTGGGATATTTACAGAAGTTACCAAAATATAATTATTTGCCCCAATAAAGGGTTAATGTATTCATGTTGTGTATAAGCACAAAATGATTACCGGTACATACATAAATAAATGAGAACATACAGCAGATGGTAGAAAATGTTGACTCTTTCTCTGCATGAGCTCTATTACATAAATCCACCATTTCTCTCCATCACCATCTTTGTGGTGTAATTCATACGGCTGGTGTCCTCACAGAAGGCTGGTTAAGTGAGTATTAAGACGGGATTAAAGGCGACAGAAGGAAAGCCAACTAGAACATGGATACTTAATTAAGAGGACGCACCTTGATCCGGTCAAACCTCCAGGGTCCTGCTACATAATACCAACATGGGTTGAAAACAAGGTGGAGTGAAACAAATACTGGAACCGTGTCCCTGTGAGGTTTGAGAGAGAGAGAGAGCGAGAGAGCGAGAGAAAGAAAGAAAGAGAGAGAGAGAGAGAGAGAGAGAGAGAGAGAGAGAGAGAGACTTAATGGGACTCCAAATTGACTTGAGTAAAGAAAAACAACAGATGGGCCATCTCTTGCTATGTGTTCGTCTTTTCAGCAATGCTGCAAATTCATGTTAGCAATAGGGTTACAAAGGGGTGGAACATTTCTGGTAAATTTCCATGGGAAGTTAAGCTGGAAGTACTTAATACTAATTACTAATACTAATAAAAATGTCTAAGAAACTGGGGTCACCTGCATTTCAACTATGAAAATCAAAGTATGGCACAATGTCCCCGAGATCCAGCCCTCGCAACCATAGCAACCTCCCTGCTCCGTCGTTGGCCCCGCCTCATGCACATATAAGTAGAATCCATGTTTTTATTTTTCCCAGCATGCACCTGAAATTTTCAAGATGGCGCTGCCTAGATTGGAAACTATTGGCTTCCGGTCAGCAGTCCACAAACCAATGGGTGACGTCAAGGATGTTACGTCCATTTCTTTTATACAGTCTATGGCTGTGTCTATGATGCAGACGGCCCTTTAAGCTCCAAACTATGATATTGTATGTTTTTACATATCTGCTCTGATTAACACAATATCCCTCGCTCGCTCTTTGTCCATGAACAAAAACCTCATGAGAGCAATTGTTATTTGAACCTTGAGGGAAAAATGGATTTCCTTTTACCAAGGACGAAATTGACAGCCAAGCTATCGTCCCCAATTAAACTAATACGAGCCTCGCCGGCCGCTGCACACAATTACAGCCGTATTGCTATTTGTTCCATGTGGGTTTAAAAAAAAAAAAAAAAAAAAAACCCATCTCGTCTGCTGTCAGAAGCAGGATGAGAGGCTACTGTTGTATGTTGGCTGACGCACGGGCTACGAGCACAGACAAGGCCGCTCCACTTGCTACAAAAAAGCCGATCACTGTCAGCTGCTGGACCAGATATTCATGAGTCAGTGGGGGCCTCCAAGGACGCCAGGCCCTTTGCTGAAAACACAGGCTATCATCACTCCCTCCCTGTGATCACACACACGCATTTCTCTCTGTGGGATGAACAAACATCACCCCTCTTCTTGTCCTTCTGTTCCCCAGAGCTGCAGCATCTGCCAAAAGTTTTGTGTGTGTGAGCAAAAGAGAGAAAGAGAGAGAGAGAGAGAGAGAAAGAGAGAGAGAGAGAAAGAGAGAGAGAGAGAGAGAGAGAGAGAGAGAGAGAGAGAGAGAGAGAGAGAGAGAGAGAGAGAAAGAGAAAGAGAGAGACCCAGCAATCCTTTATCAAGCCGTCCCTCAGAGCTGCAGGATTCGACAGCAGAAAGAAGGTCAAGTGTGATTTCCAGGATCAAAAAAAATAACACTTTGCAATCTTGCAGGAGAAAGTTTGTTGATTTGCTCTTTGTGAATATTCAGCCCTGCTTCTGAATCAAGGTCTATTGTGTGTCAGGAAGTCTTCACCGTTCCTTCAATCCACAAACAAAACAATCGTCTAGTGAACGCTGTGCACCTGTGTGACGGAGGAGTGAGGAGGCGGCTCGTTGTTCTACTTTTCCACAACGCGCCGTCTGTTCTCGCTATGTGTGTGAAGCATTTGTGAAAAGCAGGTAAATGCAATTTGTCCAAGTTTGCAGTGCTGATAGGGCCGAGAGAGAGAGAGAAAGAGAGAGACTGGGGGGAGGGGGGGAGAGACAGGGAGAGACTGGGGGAGAGAGAGGGAGAGAGAGAGAGACTGGGGGAGAGAGAGACAGAGAGACAGACTGGGGGAGAGAGATACAGAGAGACAGACTGGGGGAGAGAAAGAGAGAGAGAGACTGACTGGGGGAGAGAGAGAGAGAGAGAGAGACAGTGAGAGAGACTGGGGGAGAGAGAGAGAGAGGGAGAGACTGGGGAGAGAGAGAGAGAGACTGGGGGGGAGAGAGACTGGGGGAGAGAGAGAGAGAGAGAGACGGGAGAGAAAGAGAGAGACTGGGGGAGAGAGAGACAGAAAAACAGACTGGGGGAGAGAAAGAGAGAGAGAGACAGACTGGGGGAGAGAGAGAGAGAGACTGGGGAGAGAAAGAGACAGTGAGAGAGACTGGGGGGAGAGAGAGAGAGAGAGAGGGAGAGACTGGGGAGAGAGAGAGAGAGGGAGAGACTGGGGAGAGAGAGAGAGAGACTGGGGGAGAGAGAGACAGAAAAACAGACTGGGGGAGAGAAAGAGAGAGAGAGACAGAGAGAGAGAGACAGAGAGAGACAGTGAGAGAGACTGGGGGGGAGAGAGAGAGAGAGAGAGACAGACCGGGGGAGAGAAAGAGAGAGAGAGAGACAGACCGGGGGAGAGAAAGAGAGAGAGAGAGAGACAGTGAGAGAGACTGGGGAGAGAAAGAGGGAGAGAGACTGGGGGGGGGAGAGAGACTGGGGGGGACAGAGAGAGAGAGAGAGAGAGAGAGAGAGAGAGAGAGAGAGAGGGAGAGACTGGGGGGGAGAGAGAGAGAGGGAGAGACTGGGGAGAGAAAGAGAGAGAGAGACTGGGGGGACAGAGAGAGAGAGACTGGGGGGGCAGAGAGAGAGAGAGAGAGAGAGAGAGAGAGAGAGAGAGAGAGAGAGAGAGAGAGAGAGAGAGAGAGAGAGAGAATCGATCTGAAAGTGTGAATGTAATACAAAAGAGAGAGTGTGTGGAACATAGAGGGGAACAAAAGAGCCTGGGGGAAGGATGGGAGGGTTAGATCAGGTAAATGTGGTTTAATGAAATGCACTGAAATGACTTTGACTGTAGTTTAGTGGTCTACGGTCTCGCCTTAGAAGAACTCTGCAAACACATCCATAAGAGAACAGATAACAAGAAAAAGCTTAACAGAATAAATGAGTAAGTTATCAAAATTGTAGCCGTGAACAGTGATTCATTCATGCTGCATGGTTTAACCCTTTATTGGGCAAATAATTATATTTGGTAACTTCTGTAAATATCCCAAAATATCCTTCCTTCCTTCCTTCCTTCCTTCCTTCCCTCCCTCCCTGCCTCCTTTCTCCCTCCCTCGTTCCTTATTTCCTCCGTCCTTCCTTCCTTTCCTTCCTTCCATCTGTCCTTCCTCCCTCCCTCCTTCTCTCCTCCCTTCCTTCTTTCCTTCCTCAGTCCTTCCTTCCTTCCTTTCCTTCCTTCCATCTGTTCTTCCTCCCTCCCTCCTTCTCTCCTCCCTTCCTTCCTTCTTTCCTTCCTCCATCCCCCTTTCTTCTTCCTTCCTTCCTTCCTTCCTTCTTTCTTCCTTTCCTCCCTCCCTCCTTCTCTCTTTCTTTCCTCCCCCCTACCTTCCTTCCATCCTTCCTTCCTCCCTCTTTCCTTCCCTTCCTTCCTTCCCTTCCTTCCTTCCTACCTTCCTTCCTTCCTTTCCTTCCTCCCTCCTTCCTTCCCTTCCTTCCTTCCTTCCTTCCTCCCTTCCCTATAGGACACTCATTGAGAGTGTCCTATAAAGGGTTAATCCAGCTTCCATCCATTACATAAACTATTAACTGTGACCTGAGCACAGCGGGGAACCTGCAGCCAGGCACAAATATTTCATTTGCATGCATGCCTGTGTGAGTAGATGTGTTGTGTAACTAAACATGGATCTAAAGCATGCGTGCTTGTCCGCTCGCCTGCATTCGAGGCCTGTATATATGTATGTGTGTGTGTGTGTGTGTGTGTGTGTGTGTGTGTGTGCAGCTGAGAAAAATATACCCTAGCCAAGAAAAGGATTTATAAAACTTGACAATTGCAGGCTTAGAGAAGCTCGCCTTATTGATTTTCATTATCTGGTTTCATCGCTGTCACATGAAATCAGTACTAATGGCATCAAGGCTCATCAGCATTGGGTTTGGAAGCTCTGGAACGAGAGAGAGAAAAAAAAGAGTAAAGCAACAAGAAACAGACCACTCAGCCGCATGTTTGTGTGTGTGTGTGTGTGTGTGTGTGTGTGTGTGTGTGTGTGTGCTGAAAGGGCAAAGAAATAATCCAGTGTCTGTCTGTGCTGTTATAATAAATGTTATGGATGATAACGATCAATTTAAAGGCAAACTAATAATCGTTTCCATGGTTACTAAACACCACCACATTATGAACATACATGCTTTGAACCCTTGTTTTTATTATGTGGTAGTCTCTTTAAGGCAGGGGTGTCAAACATGCGGCCCGTGGGCCAGAACCGGCCCGCCAAGGGGTCCGCCCCGGCCCACTTCCTGTCTTCTTTTCCTTCCTTCTTTTCATTCTTTGTTACTTAATTCCTTCCTTCCATCTTTCCTTCCTCCTTTTCTTTCTGTCTTCTTTCCTTCCTTCCTTCCTTCCTTCCTCCTTTTCTTTCTTTGTTCCTTCCTTCCTTCCTTCCATCTGTCCTGTCTTCCCTCAATCTTTTCTTCCTTCTTCTCTTTCCTTCCTTTCTTCCTTCCATCTTTCCTTTCTGTCTTCTTTTCCTTCCTTCCTTCCTTCCTACCTTCCTTCTTTCCTCACTCCTTGACTCCTTCCTTCCTTCCTTCCTTCCATCTTTTCTAATGATCTATCCACCCATCCACCCATCTATCCATCGAGCAATCCATCCATCCATCCATCCATCTAGCAATCCATCCATCCATCCATCCATCCAGCCAGCAATCTAGCCATCTAGCAATCCATCCATCCATCCATCTAGCCATCCATCCAGCAATCCATCCATCCATCCATCCATCTAGCAATCCATCCATCCATCTAGCAATCCATCCATCCATTTAGCCATCCATCCATCCATCCATCGAGCCATCCATCCATCCATCCAGCAATCCATCCATCCAGCAATCCATCCATCCATCCATCCATCCAGTAATCCATCCCTCTATCCATCTAGCAATCCATCCCTCCATCCATCTAGCAATCCATCCATCCATCCATCTAGCAATCCATCCATCCATCCATCCATCTAGCAATCCATCCATCCATCTAGCCAGCCATCCATCCATCCATCCATCTAGCAATCCATCCATCCATCCATCCATCTAGCCATCCATCCATCTATCTATCCATCTAGCCATCCATCCATCGAGCAATCCATTCATCCATCCATCGAGCAATCCATCCATCCATCCATCTAGCAATCCATCCATCCATTTAGCAATCCATCCATCTAGCAATCCATCCATCCATCCATCCATCTAGCAATCCATCCATCCATCTAGCAATCCATCCATCCATTTAGCCATCCATCCATCCATCCATCGAGCCATCCATCCATCCATCCAGCAATCCATCCATCCAGCAATCCATCCATCCATCCATCCATCCAGTAATCCATCCCTCTATCCATCTAGCAATCCATCCCTCCATCCATCTAGCAATCCATCCATCCATCCATCTAGCAATCCATCCATCCATCCATCCATCTAGCAATCCATCCATCCATCTAGCAATCCATCCATCCATCTAGCCAGCCATCCATCCATCCATCCATCCATCTAGCAATCCATCCATCCATCCATCCATCTAGCCATCCATCCATCTATCTATCCATCTAGCCATCCATCCATCGAGCAATCCATTCATCCATCCATCGAGCAATCCATCCATCCATCCATCTAGCAATCCATCCATCCATTTAGCAATCCATCCATCTAGCAATCCATCCATCCATCTAGCAATCCATCCATCCATCTAGCCATCCATCCATCCAGCAATCCATCCATCCATCCATCGAGCAATCCATCCATCTATCCATCTAGCAATCCATCCATCCATCGAGCAATCCATCCATCCATCCATCGAGCAATCCATCCATCTATCCATCTATCCATCCATCCATCTAGCAATCCATCCATCCATCTAGCAATCCATCCATCCATCCAGCAATCCATCCATCCATCCATCCATCCATCTAGCAATCCATCCATCCATCCATCCATCTAGCAATCCATCCATCCATCCATCCATCTAGCAATCCATCCATCCATCCATCCATCCATCTAGCAATCCATCCATCCATCCATCCATCCATCTAGCAATCCATCCATCCATCCATCCATCTAGCAATCCATCTAGCCATCCATCCATCCATCTAGCAATCCATCCATCCATCCATCCATCTAGCAATCCATCCATCCATCTAGCCATCCATCCATCCATCCATCTAGCAATCCATCCATCCATCTAGCAATCCATCTAGCCATCCATCCATCCATCTAGCCATCCATCCATCCATCGAGCCATCCATCCATCCATCCATCCATCCATCCATCCATCCAGCAATCTAGCCATCTGGCAATCCATCCATCCATCCATCCATCTAGCAATCCATCTAGCAATCCATCCATCCATCTAGCCATCCATCCATCCATCCAGCCATCCATCCATCCATCCATCCATCCATCCAGCAATCTAGCCATCTAGCAATCCATCCATCCATCCATCTATCTAGCAATCCATCCATCTATCCATCTAGCAATCCATCCATCCATCTAGCCATCCATCTAGCAATCCATCCATCTAGCCATCCATCCATCCATCCATCCATCCATCCATCCAGCAATCCATCCCTCCATTTAGTAATCCATCCATCCATCCATCATCCATCCATCCATCCATCCATCCAGCAATCCATCCCTCCATTTAGTAATCCATCCATCCATCCATCTAACCATCCATCCATCTAGTAATCCATCCATCTAGCAATCCATCTAGCAATCCATCCATCCATCCATCCATCCATCTAGCAATCCATCCATCCATCCATCCATCCATCTAGCAATCCATCCATCCATCCATCTATCCATCCATCAGAGCTTGCTTATTGCTGGACTGGAACACACTTATTTTAGGATTTCTTATTTTTTGCAGCATGGACAGATCATCTCACTATCATTGAGTCATTTTCAGCAGGAAGTTATTTTTTCTTTATATTTCAGCAGGTCTTTTTTCCAGTGTAGTCTCATTCCTATAGACTCTGCTCAGACATAGAAATGCAAGGCACACTTTAGATGTAGCAGGGAGGGTTAGGAGGGTAAGTACTGACTGACCATGTTCCTAGGTGGAAAAAGTGATTGGGGTTTTTTTTTTTTTCTGGACTCCTTCTTACTTATTTATTTTCTGGCACTGGGTCTCCTCACAGCTCCATGTCATGGTTCTCCTCCTGCACAACTCTATACTATGACAACTTCAAAAAGAGCCTTTTCCCTTTTCCCTTTTCCAAAGCCACATACCTCTGTGTGAATGATCAATTGAGTCAGAGAAAAAACTTGCACTTGAGGATTTGACCATTCACAACACGTGGATATATACTTAGACTTAGAGGAAAAGGGAAGGAGGGGGGAGGGAAGGGAGGTGGGTGGGGGGCTTTCAAAGAAACTAAGCAGGAACAAGGACTCTACTGGGAGAATTGATTCCTGCTTAATGCATGAACATTAAAGGCACAGTGAAATAAAGAATACATTTCCCCACTTCTAATCCTTTATCCCTCTATTAAATATGAAGTTATCTCTTATTATATGCTACATATACTACTATACTACACTATATATTAAAATAAAGCTCTGTCTTTTCACTTCTCCTCCATTCACATTTAAGGCAAAACTCAACACTCACATATTTCCAATGGCCTTTGGATGATCTTTAGTTTTTTTAATTTAGTATATTAATGATCTTTTATTAATTGATACTCTTATCTTACAACTTTTATTCTGTTTTCTGTCTTATATTCATGCATATATTTAGATTGTTGGCTTGTATTTGATCATTGCTGTCTTCTATTCATTCTTCTTTCTTTACTGTTGTGTCTTCAGTTTGTTTGTTAACCCTCCTGTTGTCCTCGAGTCAAGGGAGGGAGGGAGGGAAGAAGGAAAGAGGGAAGGAAGAAGGAAGGAAAGGAGGGAGGATGGAAGGAAAGGAGGGAGGGAGGAGGAAAGGAAAGGAGGGAGGAAGGAGGGAGGAAGGAGGAAGGAAGGAGGGTAAGAGGGAAGGAAAGGAGGGAGGAAGGAAGGTGGAAGTAGGAAGGAAGGAGGGTAAGAGGGAAGGAAGGAAAGGAGGAAGGAAAGGAGGGTAAGAGGGAAGGAAGGAAAGGAGGGAGGAAGGAGGAAGGAAAGGAGGGAGGAAGGAGGGAGGAAGGAAGGAAAGGAGGGAAGAAGGAGGAAGGAAAGGAGGGAGGAAGGAGGGAAAGAGGGAAGGAAGGAAGGAAGAAGGAAGGAAAAGACAAAGGAAGGAGGGAGGAAGGAAGAAGGAAAAGAGGGAGGAAAGAAGGAAGGAAGGAAGGAAAGGTAGGAGGAAGGAAGGAAGAAGGAAGGAAAAGACAAAGGAAGGAGGGAGGAAGGAAGGAAGGAAGGAAGGAAGGAAAAGAGGGAGGAAGAACAGACAGAAGGGAGGAAGGAAGGAACAGTCAAACCATACGGGGTCAATTTGACCCGGGAGGACGACAGGAGGGTTAAACATGATCTATAACTTTTTTCTAACTTTTTTGACTTGTTCAAACTCTGATGATTCATATTGAATTTTAAAGATGCACCCATCATATAACACTACTAGTATAATTTCTCCCTCATCATCATCTTCCTCCTGATCTAACAACATGGATAATAAAGCCACATACACCTTTT
Source organism: Scomber japonicus (assembly GCF_027409825.1). Classification (NCBI taxonomy): domain Eukaryota; kingdom Metazoa; phylum Chordata; class Actinopteri; order Scombriformes; family Scombridae; genus Scomber; species Scomber japonicus. Next base: position 3,305,114 of record NC_070588.1, on the reverse strand, counting down.
GGCAGCACAGTCACAACATGAGATTTAATTTAAATACCTCTTTTTTTATTATTTGACATCATCCACATATTCAGTTTCACTAGGAGATATGTCACAGAGGGTCCGCACCCTGCAGACACTCTAACACAGAGGAGTCAAACTCATTTTCTTTCAAGGGCCACATACAGCCAAATTTGATCTCATGTGGGCCGGACCAATAAAAAGATGGAAGGATGGAAGGACACAAGGATGGAAAGAAGGGAAAAAAGTGGTAGGAAGGAAGGAAGGAAAAGGGATTAGGAAGGAAAGGAAGGAGGGAAGGATGGAAGGAAGGAAGGAAAAGGGATTAGGAAGGAGGGAAGGAAAGGAAGAAAAGGAAAAGAAGACAAGGAAGGAAGGAAAGGAAGAAAGGAAAAGAAGATGAAGGAAAGATGGAAGGAAGGAAACAAAGAAGGAAAGAAGTAAGAAAGGGAGGAAGGAAGGAAGGGAGGAAGGAAGGAAGGGAGGAAAGAAAAGGGATTAGGAAGGAAAGGAAGAAAGGAAAAGAAGATGGAGGAAAGATGGAAGGAAGGACGGAGGGAAGGAAACAAAGAAGGACAGATGACAGGATGGTAGAAAGGAAAAGAAGACAGGAAGGAAAGTGCGCCGGATTGGAAGCCTTGGCGGGCATGTTTGACATCCCTGCTCTAACATCACTTCCAATGAGACTTCACATCTTAGTTAAATCACCAGTAACACGATCCTGGGAGGAGAACATGAATAAGAAGAAGCAGCAGCAGTAGATGCATCATGGGTAATATAGTGGGGAGGTTTCAGGGTATAAAGGGCTAACATGCATGTATGAATATGATCTGATTTCACCGGTCAGCTGGTAGCCAAGCAACTGACCAGCTGATGCTAATCAGTTAATGCAATGCTCTGCTTAAACCCACACGATGCTCTAAATTTAGGAAATACAACCTTTTAAATGAGAGAAGATTAACTGGTAATTTAACTGGCTCTATCCTGCAGCTCATAAGTTATTAGTATAACTAGAAATATTGTTAAAGTATTGCAGCAAGGAAGGAAGGGAGGAAGGGAGGAAGGAAGGATGGAAGGGAGGAAGGAAGAAGGAAGGAAAGGAGGGAGGGGGGGAGGGAGGAAGGAAGCAAGGGTGGAAGGGAAGGATGGATGAAAGAAGGACGGAATGAAGATAGGAGGGAGGGGAGGAAAGAAGGAAGGAGGGAGAAAGGGCAAGAGGAAGGAAGGAAAGAAGGACAGAGGAAAGAAAGAAGGGGGGAAGGAAAGAAGGAGTGAGGAAGGAAAGGTGGACAGAAGGAAGGAAGAAAGGGGGATGGAGGAAGGAAAGAAGGAGGGAAGGAGGGAGGGAGGGAGAAAGGATGGAAAGAAGGAAGGAGGGAGGGACAAAGGATGGAAAGAAGGTAGAAAGGAAAAGAGGAAGGAAGGAAAGAAGGACAGAGGAAAGAAGGAAGAGGGGAAGGAAAGAAGGAGTGAGAGAGGAAAGGTGGACAGAAGGAAGGAAGAAAGGGGGATGGAGGAAGGAAAGAAGGAGGGAGGGAGGAAGGAAAGAAGGACAGAGGAAGGAAGGAAGGAAGGAAGGAAGGAACAGTCAAAAGAGACGGGGGTCAATTTGACCCGGGAGAACGACAGGAAGGTTAATAAGTGATATTAGTCTTTTCATGTCAAACTTTAATCTCTTAAATCTATAAATGTTAAACTTCAACACACAGAACACGTTTTCCTGATTAACTTTAACAACTTTCAAAGCTTCATTTCACCGTTCATCATACTTTTTAACTTGGAGCTCTTAAACCAGAGGTGTCAAACTCATTTTCATTCAAGGGCCACATACAGACCAATTTGATCTCATGTGGGCCGGACCAATAAAAAGATGGAGGGAGGGAAGGAAGGACGTAAGGAAGGAAGGAAAGACAGACAAAAGGAAAGAGGGAAGAAAGGTAATAAGGACAGACAGAAGGAAGGAAGGAAAGAAAGAAGGACAGATGGAAGAAACAGAGGAAGGAAGAAAGGAAGGAAATAAGAAGGGAAGGAAGGAAAGAGAGGCAAAAGGAAGGAGGGAAGAAAGGTAGGAAGGACAGAAGGAAGAAAGGGAGGAAGGACAGATGGAAGGAAGGAAAGAAGGACAGATGGAGGGAAGGACAGAAGGAAGAAAGGGAGGAAGGACAGATGGAAGGAAGGAAGAAAGGAAGGAAGGAACAAAGAAAGGATAAAAGGAAGTAGGAAGGACAGATGGAAGGAAGGATAGAAGGAAGAAAGGGAAGAAGGACAGATGGAAAGAAGGAGAGAAGGAAGAAAGGGAGGAAGGACAGATGGGAGGAAGGACAGAAGGAAGAAGGAACAAAGAAAGGATATAAAGAAGTAGGAAGGACAGAAGGAAGAATGGGAAGAAGGACAGATGGAAGGGAAGGACAGATGGAAAGAAGGAGAGAAGGAAGAAAGGGAGGAAGGACAGATGGGAGGAAGGACAGAAGGAAGGAAGGAACAAAGAAAGGATATAAGGAAGTAGAAGGACAGATGGAAGGAAGGACAGAAGGAATAATGGGAAGAAGGACAGATGGAAGGAAGGACAGAAGGAAGGAAGAAAGAAGGAAGGAACAAAGAAAGGATAAAAGGAAGTAGGAAGGACAGATGACAGGAAGGAAAGTGGGCCGAATTGCTCCCCTTGGCGGGCCGGTTCTGGCCCACGGGCCGCATGTTTGACACCCCTGTCTAAAAACTGAAAATCTTAAAACATCATCATGTGACCTCAGCAGGCTAGAAATGGAGAGGGGGGTTGAACATGGAGGGTTTAATGTGTGTGTATTTCCTGCTCCTATGGGGGGGCAGGCGGGGGGGGGGGGGGGGGGGCTATAAACTGCGGTCATGACTTTCCCATTGAGTGTCTTTATGTGCAATCTATGTTGAGATTGAACAGATATGACCTGATACAGTAACACAATAAGAGCTTCAGGAAATTCAACAAATGCAATGCCAGACGTTCTTTTCCTGTCCAATTCATTTCCTCCCTGTGAGCTAAGACCCGCCTCCTTGTCTTCACTTGGGGCCAAGAAAAGTACCTTCCTTCCTTCCTTCCTTCCTTCCTTCCTTCCTACCTACCTACGTAAGCTAAGACCGCCTCCTTGTCTTCACTTGGGGCCAAGACAAATTTCCCTTCTGGGACAATAAAGTACCTACCTACCTTCCTTCCTTCCTTCCCTTCTTCCTTCCTTCCTTTCTCCCTCCTTACCTTCTTTCTTCCTCCCTCCTTACCTTCTTTCTTCCTCCCTTCCATCCTTCCCTTCCTTCCTTCCAGTCTTCTTTTCCTTCCTTCCTACCTACCTACTTCCTTCCTCCCTTTCATCCTTTCCGTCCTCCCTTCCATCCTACCCTTCCTTCCTTCCTTCCAGTCTTCTTTTCCTTCCTTCCTTCCCTCCAAGTCTTCTTTTCCTTCCTACCTACCTACCCTTCCTTCCTCCCCTTCCATCCTTCCCTTCCTTCCTTCCTTCCTTCCAGTCTTCTTTTTCCTTCCTCCCTTCCTTCCTTCCAGTCTTCTTTTCCTTCCTTCCTTCCTTCCTACCTATGTAGGCTAAGACCCGCCTCCTTGTCTTGACTTGATCACAGCACAATGGCAACCCCCGAAACCCTTTCCTCACTTCCTTCCATCCTTCCTTGCTTCCTTCCCCCTCCCTCCTTCCTCTCCTCTACCTTCCTTCCTCCTTTCCTCTCCTTCCTCCCTCCCTCCTTTCCTTCCTTCCTCCTTCCTTCCTTCCGTCCTTTCTCCCTCCCTCCTACCTTCCTTCCTTCCTTCTTTCATCCATCCTTCCCCTCCGCCCTTGCTTCCTCACTCCCTCCCCTCCTTTCCTTTTTCCCTTCCTTCCCTCTTTCCTTACTTCTTTCTTCCTCCCTTCCACCCTACCTTCTTCCTTTCTTCCTGCCTTCCATCCTTCCTTTCTTCCTTGACTCAAGAACAACAGGAGGGTTTAAAAAAGTATTGCTTCAGCTATAAAAGAATCAATCAATCAGATCACCTGACAGCTCCGACGCTCAGATGTGGAGACGCTGAATGAAAACAGATCGAAACAAGCGAGGGAGGATGAAAGACAAGAAAAATATAAAACAAAAAAAAATAAAAAAACCCACAAACACAAATGAGATTTTAAAACTTTCCGTTTCTAAATTGCTGGTGAGTCACAGCTGAGATGGTGGTAAAGATAATTCTCTCTTTTCCATCTTGAACTTTCTTCTTTTTTTGGCAGATGGACGATCTTTGCAATGACTGCCAGCGTCTGGAGGCCATGTTCTCCTTTTTTTTTTTTTTTTTTTAACTCTCGCATGCAAATAAAATATTAGTCATGTAAGCTCATCTTGCTGAGAGCACTTTGACTAGCGTGTGTAAAATAAAATAAAAATAAAAAACGTACATCTCTCCGTGCCAAGCCCATTAGACATGGCTGCAGAGTCTGACACTGTAAAAGTTTTGGGTGGGATTGCTTAAAAGCTCCAGAGTAAAAAAAAAAAAAAAAAGAAGAAAGATATTACTTTCTCTTGTCAAATGGCAAATAAAGTCCACTTAATCTCAGTAAAGCCGGTTCTGGCCAAAGGGAAACATGTATAAACAAATCAATGACACATGGCCTAGATGTTTCTAGGAAATTAAATTTCAGACCACAAACTCTTCCTCTTAAAAATCGAGAGCTTAGCAGTTCCTCAGTTCCTCGCTCTCCAAACATCAACCCTGAGATATTTGACATTGTTTTTTTTTTTTCTTTCTCTGTCTTGTTTCTCCATCGTCTGTCTGAGACTGAACTACTGAGCTACAGACACTGTGTGTGCTTTTCAGAATAAACTCTAAAGCAGAGGACTCACACTCATTTTCATTCAAGGGCCACAAACAGCCCAATTTGGGAAGGAAGAAAGGAAGGAAAGGAGGAAGGAAGGAAGGAAGGATGGAGGAAAGAACGAAGGAAGGACGCAGGAAAGAAGGAAGGAAGGAAGGAGGGAAGGAGGAAAGAAGGAAGGAAGGAAGGTAGGAGGGAAGGAGGAAATAATGAGGGAGGGAGGGAGCGAGGGAGAAAGGAAAAGAGGAAGGAAGGAAAGAAGGACAGAGGAAAGAAGGAAGGGAGGAAGGACAGGAAGGAAGGATGGAGTAGGAAAGGAGGAAGGAGAAGGAGGGAGGGAGGAAAGAGAAGGAGGGAGGGAGGAAGAACAGAAGGAAGGAAGGAAGGAAGGAAGGCAGAAATGGAGGAAGGACAAATGGATGGAAGGTGGGAAGGAAAGAGAAGGAGAAGAAAGGAAAGACAGGTGGAAGGAAGGAAAGCATAAAAGTGACTCCTCACTTTTATGCTGGAATGGAAAGGTGGAATGGAAAGGTTGGAAAAAAAGACAGGAAGGAAAGATGAAAGGGAGGAAGGAAGGAAAAAAAGACAGGAAGGAAAGATGAAAGGGAGGAAGGAAGGAAAAAAAGACAGGAAGGAAAGATGACGGAGGAAGGAATGAAGGAAGGAAAGATGGAAGGAAGGAAGCACAGATGGGAAGGACAGATGGAAGGAAGGAAGGAAGCAAGGAAGGAAGCAAGGAAGGAAGGAAAGAAGGAAAAAAAGACAGGAAGGGACGCGGGCCGAATTGGACCCTTCGGCGGGGCCGGTTCTGGCCCACGGGCCGCATGTTTGACACCCCCTGCTCTAAAGCCTTTCTGCTTCAGATGAAACACATGCACGGTGCCTTCACTATCTGCACACATGGCATTCTGGGAATTTCAAAAATGCAAACTTTATTATCCAGAAACATTTGAGAAGCCAGTTTGAGAAGCCGGTGATACCAGCATGAAGAAATGATTTAGAGAAACTGAACCGGCTCAAATAGATTTATAACCTGAACAGGAAGTAAATGTTCTGTGTGTGAGGAACAGGAAGTAAATGCTCTGTGTGTGAGGAACAGGAAGTAAATGCTCTGTGTGTGAGGCTGCACTGTTATAATGTAATATAGTTTATTAGTTAAATAATAAAACTATAATGATGACTGTGTTAACCCCTTACATACTGTTTAACAGCTGTAAAAACACCTCAAATGTCTTTTATTCTGAAATTTGATGACTTCCTGTTATACTGCAAATATAAAGGCTTTATTTCTAACAGCTTGTAAAAACACCTCAAATGTCTTTTATTCTGAAATTTGATGACTTCCTGTTATACTGCAAATATAAAGGCTTTATTTCTAACAGCTTGTAAAAACACCTCAAATGTCTTTTATTTTGAAATTTGATGACCTTTCGTATAGATGCTACAAATGTTTGTCCATTGAGGCTGTTCTGGGTCAGATTATCTCTGTATCTATGTCCATGTGTTTTAGTGAAATGAATAGTTAATAGTTTTAATAAGATAGTAGTTATGAGGATGTATTTTTATGATGTAGCAGTGAAGACTGATGGCTCTAATGGTTCTACAATAAACCCCACACTTCCAGAAAGCTCATTTGCCAGAAAGCTCTTCTCATTTTACACTTTCAAAATAAAATAACATTTAACCACCAGAAAGAGATGTAAACATGACTAAAAGAGACATAAATTGACTAAAGAAACACAAATCTATCCTCCCTTCCTTCTTTCCTCCCCCCCTACCTTCCTTCTTTCCTTCGTCCTCCCTCCTTTCCTTCCTTCCTTCTTTCCTCCCTTCCATCCTTCGTCCCTCCCTTCCTTCTTTTCTTTCCACCATTCCTTCCTCTCTCCTTTCCTTCCTCCCTGCCTTCCTTCATCCCTCCTTTCTTTCCATCTTCCTTCCTCCGTTCCTTCTTTTCTTTCCTCTCTTCCTCCTTTCCTTCCTTCCTCCCACCTTTCCTTCCTCCCTCCTTCTCTTTCCTTCCTGCCTTCCTTCCTACCTCCCTTCCTTATTTCTTTCCTCCCTTCCATCCTTCGTCCCTCCTTCCCTTCCTACCTCTCTTCCTTCTTTCCTCCCTCCTTTCCTTCCTTCTTCCTCCCTTCCTTCTTTCCTCCCTCCTTTCCTTCCTTCTTCGACTATAGGACAACAGGAGGCTTAAAGTCATTAGGATTCAACATCAGTCCGACATTTGTTTCTATATTTTCACTCTGGACCAAAAGCGATGTTTCAACTGACCGACCCTCATTACTATCACACAGTTCCTCCACTAACACGCCTAAAAAGCTGATTCTGTCCTCCTCCGTCGCTCTGCTGAGCCGTTATATATATATCACTGCTCAGCTTTGACTTGTGCAGCTTGTTGTCTGAAAGCTGTTTGGAACAAATAACAAATGAAGCCACTTTCTATATATATATAAAATAAAGCCATATCACAGCGTGCAGGGTTTGAAACAATAATTGCAGTCATCTGGTGACATGCAACCTGCTAATGTAGTAAATGGCTCTCTAAGACAATAATGGACAAATTGGCTTTTTTCTGTTTCTCTCTGTTTCTGCTGCAGAACGCATTAGGTGTAATTGTGCCCCCAGAATCATCTATAAAGGTAAAATACAGGGTGTGGCTTCATATGCATGCTCGTGTGTGTGTGTGTGTGTGTGTGTGGATTAAAATAAGCTGATTTAGACATTTAATAAAGGCATGAATGTACTGTTCAGGCCTCTAGACAAGCTTTTTGGTCCATTTTAAATAATATAATATTCACTTTTTTAGCCTTCACCGTCTGGAATTCAGGCATCTGTGTGATTTGGATATCATAGTAAAACATAACTACTGAACTTCTAGAAGTACACTTTAAAACCTCCTGTGGTCCTCGAGTCAAGGAAGGAAGGAAAGGAGAAAGGAGGGAGGAAAGAAGGAAGGAAGGAAGGAAAGGAGGGATGAAAGGGAGGAAGAAGGATGGAAGGATGGAAGGAAAGAAGGAAGAGCGAAGGAAGGATAGAAGGACAGAAGGAAGGGAGGAAGGAAGGAAATAAGGACAGGAAGAAAAGGGAGGAAAATGAGGAGGAGGGAGGGAGGAAGGACAGATGGAAGGAAAGAAGGAAGGAAGGAAGGAAGGAAGGAGGGAGGAAAGAAGGACAGAAGGAAGGAAGGAAGGAAGGAAAGGAGGGAGGAAGGGAGGAAGAAGGAAGGAAAGGAGGGAGGGAGGAAAGAGGAAGGAAGGAAGGAAAGGAAGGAGGAAGAAGGAAGGAAAGGAGGGATGGAAGGGAGGAGGAAGGAAGGAAGGAAGGAAGGAAGGAAGGAAGGAAGGAGGAAGGAAGGAAGGAAGGAAGGAAGGAAGGAAGGAAGGAAGGAAGGAAGGAAGGAAGGAGGAAGAAGGAAGGAAAGGAGGGATGGAAGGGAGGAAGAAGGAAGGAAAGAACAATCCTGAACAAACAAAGCTGTTTAAATAATATAATATTCACTTTTTTAGCCTTCACTGTCTGGAATTCATGCATCTGTGTGATTTGGATATCAAATAAATCTCACAATTGAATTTAACTTAAGTTCACTTTCCCCTTACAGCCACATATTTCCTGCAAAAAAAAAAAAAAAACCTTCCACAAACCTTAAAAAAGAAAGAGTGAAAGTTTTAACATCCTGGTCCACACTCAGCTTCAGTTCTAACCGAGACGGACTGGATTTCTCCCTCGACGGTGTCTGTCTTTGTATTTACGACTGTGGGCTATCAAGGAAGGAAGGAAAGGAGGAAGGAGGGAGGAAAGAAGGAAGGAAGGAAGGAAGGAAGGAAGGAAAGGAGGGATGAAAGGGAGGAAAAAGGATGGAAGGATGGAAGGAAAGAAGGAAGAACGAAGGAAGGATAGAAGGACAGAAGGAAGGGAGGAAGGAAGGAAATAAGGACAAGAAGAAAAGGGAGGAAAGTGAGGAGGAGGGAGGGAGGAAGGACAGATGGAAGGAAGGAAGGAAGGAAGGAAGGAAGGAAGGAAGGAAGGAGGGAGGAAAGAAGGACAGAAGGAAGGAAGGAAGGAATGAAGGAAGGAAGGAGGGAGGGAGGGAGGAAGGGAGGAAGAAGGAAGGAAAGAGGAAGGAAGGAAGGAAGGAAAGGAAGGAGGGAAAGGAAGGAGGAAGAAGGAAGGAAAGGAGGGATGGAAGGGAGGAGGAAGGAAGGAAGGAAGGAAGGAAGGAAGGAAGGAAGGAAGCCTCAGCTGTCTGGAATTCATACATCTGTGTGATTTGGATATCAAATAAAACTCACAATTGAATTTAACTTAAGTTCACTTTCCCCTTACAGCCACATATTTCCTGCAAAAAAAAAAAAAAAAAAATCCTTCCAGAAACCTTGAAAAAGAAAGAGTGAAAGTTTTAACATCCTGGTCCACTCAGCTTCAGTTCTAACCGAGACGGACTGGATTTCTCCCTCGACGGTGTCTGTCTTTGTATTTACGACTGTGGGCTATCGTTTTAACCTCTCAACACAGACATGCAGTTGATGTCAAGTGATTTTCTTGCTGTGGTCTTTTTTCCTTGTGCTAATATTTGTGTTTTGTGTAGCGGAGGAGGAAGAAGAAGAAGAAGAAGAAGAAAGCCGTCACACCAGCGGCTCCGTTTCGACCAGAAGCTTTTTGGCCCTCGAGGTTGTGTGGTCAACGTTTCCTCAAAAGGTTTTCAGACGTTCAGGTTAAGATGAGGTCAGACTGTGGATCATATTCATTGTGAGACTCATCAGTGAGTCACAGCTACTGAAAAGTGCTCATGGCCTGGAAAACACAAAGGAAGAGACAGAGCTACGAATGGAAATACAGAAAATATGAATTAATCAGTTTTAGAGGAGATAATGTGCTCCTTCCTTCCTTCCTTCCTTCCTTCCTTCTTTCCTTCTTCCCTGCCTTCTTTCTTCCCTTCCTCTTTTCCCTTCTCCCTCCCTCGTTCCTTATTTCCTCCGTCCTTCCTTCCTTTCCTTACTTCCATCTGTTCTTCCCTTCCTCTCTCCCTCCTCCTCTCTTCCTTCTTTCCTTCCTTCCATCTGTCCTTCCTCCCTCCCTCCCTCCTTCTCTCCTCCCTTCCTTCTTTCCTTCTTCCCTGCCTTCTTTCTTCCCTTCCTCTTTTCCTTTCTCCCTCCCTCGTTCCTTATTTCCTCCTTCCTTCCTTTCCTTCCTTCCATCTGTCCTTCCTCCCTCCCTCCTTCTCTCCTCCCTTCCTTTTTTCCTTCCTCCGTCCTTCCTTCCTTCCTTCCTTTCCTTACTTCCATCTGTTCTTCCCTTTCTCTCTCTCTCTCCTTCTCTTTCTTTCCTCCCCCCTACCTTCCTTCCTTCCATCCTTCCCTTCTTTCCTCCCTTCCATCCTTCCCTTCTTTCCTCCCTTCCTTTCAATGAGTGTCCTATAAAGGACCTTTTTGGCCCTCGAGGTTGTGTGGTCAACGTTTCCTCAAAAGGTTTTCAGACGTTCAGGTTAAGATGAGGTCAGACTGTGGATCATATTCATTGTGAGGCTTCATCAGTGAGTCACAGCTACTGAAAAGTGCTCATGGCCTGGAAAACACAAAGGAAGAGAAAGAGCTACGAATGGAAATACAGAAAATATGAATTAATCAGTTTTAGAGGAGATAATGTGCTCCTTCCTTCCTTCCTTCCTTCCTTCTTTCCTTCTTTCCTTCTTCCCTGCCTTCTTTCTTCCCTTCCTCTTTTCCCTTCTCCATCCCTCGTTCCTTATTTCCTCCGTCCTTCCTTCCTTTCCTTACTTCCATCTGTTCTTCCCTTCCTCTCTCCCTCCTCCTCTCCCTTCCTTCTTTCCTTCCTCCGTCCTTCCTTCCTTCCATTCCTTACTTCCATTCCTTACTTCCATCTGTTCTTCCTCCCTTCCTCCTTCTCTCCTTCCTTCCTTCTTTCCTTCCTTTCTTCCATCTGTCCTTCCTCCCTCTCTCCTCCCTTCCTTCTTTCCTTCTTCCCTGCCTTCTTTCTTCCCTTCCTCTTTTCCTTTCTCCCTCCCTCGTTCCTTATTTCCTCCGTCCTTCCTTCCATCTGTCCTTCCTCCCTCCCTCCTTCTCTCCTCCCTTCCTTCTTTCCTTCCTCTGTCCTTCCTTCCTTCCATCTGTTCTTCCCTTCCTCTCTCCCTCCTCCTCTCTTCCTTCTTTCCTTCCTTCCATCTGTCCTTCCTCCCTCCCTCCCTCCTTCTCTCCTCCCTTCCTTCTTTCCTTCTTCCCTGCCTTCTTTCTTCCCTTCCTCTTTTCCTTTCTCCCTCCCTCGTTCCTTATTTCCTCCTTCCTTCCTTTCCTTCCTTCCATCTGTCCTTCCTCCCTCCCTCCTTCTCTCCTCCCTTCATTCTTTCCTTCCTTCGTCCTTCCTTTCCTTACTTCCATCTTTCCTTCCTCCCTCCCTCCCTCTCTCCTCCCTTCCTTCTTTCCTTCTTCACTGCCTTCTTTCTTCTCTTCCTCTTTTCCTTTCTCCCTCCCTCGTTCCTTATTTCCTCCGTCCTTCCTTCCTTTCCTTCCTTCCATCTGTCCTTCCTCCCTCCCTCCTTCTCTCCCTTCCTTCTTTCCTTCCTTCGTCCTTCCTTTCCTACTGAAAAACGCTCATGGCCTGGAAAACACAATGGAAGAGACAGAGCTACGAATGGAAATACAGAAAATATGAATTAATCAGCTTTGGAGCCGATAATGTGCTCTGAGTCTGAGCAGGCCAAACTTTCCTTTTAACCTCTTAACCCAGGGGTGTCAAACATGCGGCCCGTGGGCCAGATACAGTCCGCCGAGGGGTGCGATCCGGCCCACTTGCCATCCAGTGCTCTTTTTTCCTTCCTTCCTTCTGTCCTTCATTTCTTCCTTCCTTCTGTCCTTCCTTCCTTCCTTCCATCTGTCCTTCCTTCCTTCCTTCCATCTGTCCTTCCTTCCTTCCTTCCTTCTGTCCTTCCTTTCTTCCTTCCTTCTGTCCTTCCTTCCTTCCTTCCATCTGTCCTTCCTTCCTTCCTTCCTTCTGTCCTTCCTTTCTTCCTTCCTTCTGTCCTTCCTTCCTTCCATCTGTCCTTCCTTCCTTCCATCGGTCCTTCCTTCCTTCCATCTGTCCTTCCTTCCTTCCTTCCTTCCTTCCTGTATTCTCTTCCTTCTCCTTTTTTCCTCCCTCCCTTCCTCCCTCTCTCCCTCCCTTCCGTCCTTCCTTCCTTCCATCCATCTGTCCTTCCTTCCTTCTTTCCGATCTTCCCTTCTTTCATTTCTTCCTTTCATCTCTTCCTTCCTTCCTTCCTTCTTGTCTTCTCTTCCTTCAAACTGTCCTTCCTGTATTCTCTTCCTTCTCCTTCTTCTTTTCCTTCCTTCCTTCCTTCCTTTTAATGACACCCCTGTCTTAACCCATTTGACAAATTACATAAACTCCATTTCTCTTCTTCTGATAGTCATAACGCTGCAAAAACGCCAAATGTCAAAATTAAAAGATAGAAAGAAGCATGCTATAAAAAAAAAACAAGTAAATTTGGCTGCCAGTGGAATGAAAGGAGGAAGGAAGGGAGGAAGAAGGAAGGAAGGATGGAAGGCATGAAGAAGGAAGGAAAGGAGTGATGGAAGGCATGAAGAAGGAAGGAAAGGAGGAAGGAAGGGAGGAAGAAGGAAGGAAGGATGGAAGTGATGAAGAAGGAAGGAAAGGAGGGAGGAAGGGAGGAAGGAAGGAAGAAAAGAAGGATGGAAGGAAAGAAGGAAGAAGGAAGGAAAGGAGGAAGGAAGGGAGGAAGAAGGAAGAAAGGATGGAAGAAGGGAGGAAGAAGGAAGGAAGGATGGAAGGCATGAAGAAGGAAGGAACGGAGTGATGGAAGGCATGAAGAAGGAAAGAAAGGAGGAAGGAAGGGAGGAAGAAGGAAGGAAGGATGGAAGTGATGAAGAAGGAAGGAAAGGAGGGAGGAAGGAAGGAAGAAAAGAAGGATGGAAGGAAAGAAGGAAGGAAGGAAGGAAGGAAGGAAGGAACAAAAGGAGGGATGGAGGGAGGAAGGTAAGAAGGAAGGAAGGAGGGAGGCTGCAAAAACGCCAAATGTCAAAATTAAAAGATAGAAAGAAGCATGCTATAAAAAAAAAAAAAAAGTAAATTTGGCTGCCAGAGCATTGAAAATGAATTTCACTCGACGAGATGTCTTAAAAAAAAAAAAAAGCCAAAGCTGTCCGACTGTCATTACAGCAATTCATCACAGGGATAAGATCAAAAAGACTAATTTCGAGCTATCTAGTTAAGCCTGTCCGACTGTCATTACACCACAGAACATCTTCCAGTGAGATCAAAAAGACTAAATGTTCAAGCAGTCTAGTTAAAGTGTAGTTAGACTATTATCACTCACAGCTAGGTTCATGTTTTAACATTAAATGACTAGAAATGAGATTTATGAAATTCTTGTTTTTTATTAAAGAGGAGTTAAATTAGAGGCGATGTTGTTAGAAGAAGGAAACATGATGATGATGATGATCTGTGTTTTATTATTAAAGAGACACACAGCAGTCATTTCTTCCACTACCTTTAACCCTTTATAGGACACTCATTGAAAGGTAGGGAGGAAGGAAGGAAGGATGGATGGATGGAAGGAAGGAAGGAAGGAGGGAGGGAGGATGGAAGGAAGGAAGGAAGGAAGGGAAGAAAGAAGGAAGGAAGGAAGGAAGGAAGGAAGAAGAAAGGGGGATGGAGGAAGGAAAGAAGGAAGGGAGGAGAGAAGGAGGGAGGGAGGAAGGACAGATGGAAGTAAGGAAAGGAAGGGAAGGAAGGAGGGAGGAAGAAAAGGAAGGAAGGACGGAAGGAAAGGAGGGAGGAAGGGAGGAAGAAGGAAGGAAAGGAGGGAGGGAGGAAAGAGGAAGGAAGGAAGGAAGGGAGGAGAGAAGGAGGGAGGGAGGAAGGACAGATGGAAGGAAGGAAAGGAAGGAAGGACGGACGGAGGAAGGAAAGAAGGAGGGAGGGAGGAAGGACAGATGGAAGGAAGGAAGGAAGGAAGGAAGGAAGGAAGGAAGGAAGGAAAGGAAGGAAGGAGGAAAGAGGAAGGGAGGAAGAAGGAAGGAAAGGAGGGAGGGAGGAAAGAGGAAGGAAGGAAGGAAGGAAGGAAGGAAGGAAAGGAAGGAAGGAGGAAAGAGGAAGGAAAGGAGGAAAGAGGAAGGAAGGAAGGAAGGAAGGAAGGAAGGAAGGAGGAAGGAATGAAGGAAGGTAGGAAGGAAGGAAGGAAAGGAAGGAGGAAAGAGGAAGGAAAGGTGGGAGGGAGGAAAGAGGAAGGAAGGAAGGAAGGAAGGAAGGAAGGACGGAAGGAAGGAAAGGAAGGAAGGAAAGGAAGGAGGAAAGAGGAAGGAAAGGAGGAAAGAGGAAGGAAGGAAGGAAGGAAGGAAGGAAGGAAGGAAGGAAGGAGGGAAGGAAGGAAGGAAGGAAAGGAAGGAGGAAGAAGGAAGACTAATTTGGAGCAATCTAGTTAAGCCTGTCCGACTGTCATTACACCACAGAACATCTTCCAGTGAGATCAAAAAGACTAAATGTTCAAGCAGTCTAGTTAAAGTGTAGTTAGACTATTATCACTCACAGCTAGGTTCATGTTTTAACATTAAATGACTAGAAATGAGATTTATAAAATTCTTGTTTTTCATTAAAGAGGAGTTAAATTAGAGGCGATGTTGTTAGAAGAAGGAAACATGATGATGATGATCTGTGTTTTATTATTAAAGAGACACACAGCAGTCATTTCTTCCACCACCTTTAACCCTTTATAGGACACTCATTGAAAGGTAGGGAGGAAGGAAGGAAGGATGGAAGGAAGGAAGGAAGGAAGGAAGGAGGGAGGAAGAAAAGGAAGGAAGGACGGAGGAAAGAAGGAAGGAAGGAAGGGAAGAAAGAAGGAAGGAAGGAAGGAAGGAAGGAAGGAAGAAGAAAGGGGGATGGAGGAAGGAAAGAAGGAAGGGAGGAGAGAAGGAGGGAGGGAGGAAGGGCAGATGGAAGGAAGGAAAGGAAGGAAGAAGAAAGGGGGATGGAGGAAGGAAAGAAGGAAGGGAGGAGAGAAGAGGGAGGGAGGAAGGACAGATGGAAGTAAGGAAAGGAAGGAAGGAAGGACGGAGGAAGGAAAGAAGGAAGAGAGGAGAGAAGGAGGGAGGGAGGAAGGACAGATGGAAGGAAGGAAAGGAAGGAAGAAGAAAGGGGGATGGAGGAAGGAAAGAAGGAAACATGATAATTATCTATGTTTTAATTATTAAAGAGACACACAGCAGTCATTTCTTCCACCACCTTTAAATGTGATGCTGTTTCTCACAATGTCGTCAGCAGTTATTAACCGTAAGAGTCGAGTCGAGCAGAGTAGTGCTTTTCTTTCTAATGATAATCACAATATTTCACATTTAATGTCAGTAGAGGATAAATGTTGTTAATCTGGAAGGAAGGAAAGGAAAGGAAAGGATGGAAGAAGGAGGGAGGAAAGGAGGGAGGAAAGAAGGAAGGATGGAAGGAAAGAAGGAAGAACGAAGGAAGGATAGAAGGACAGAAGGAAGGGAGGAAGGAAGGAAATAAGGACAGAAGGAGGAAAAGGGAGGAAAGTGAGGAGGAGGGAGGGAGGAAGGACAGATGGAAGGAAAGAAGGAAGGAAGGAAGGAAGGAAGGACAGAAGGGAGGAAGAAGGAAGGAGAGGAGGGAGGGAGGAAAGAGGAAGGAAGGAAGGAAGGAAAGAAGGAAGGAAAGGGGGGAGGGAGGAAAGAGGAAGGAAGGAAGGAAGGAAGGAACGAGGAAGGAAGGAAGGAATGGAAGGAGGAATGGAAGGGATGAAGAAGGAAGGAAAGAACAATCCTGAACTAATAAAGCTGTTTAAATATAAGCATCCTCACATAACTAACAAATATTGAAATTCAAATCCATATATCAAATTTTCTCCTATCTGTTAATAAATCTTTGCATTTCTAGCTCTATTTTACATTTTTGGTGAATTCTTCCTATTAAACTTTTGCTTTCTTGTCACAATGAGTAAAGTAACGCTCATTAATACAGTCCTTTATCAAACCTCAATCTGAACTGCTACAACTGTATAATGGAAAAGCCCTAAAATATGAACACTGAAGCATCATAAACACACAGCAGCAGCTTTTCTTTCTAATGATAACCACAATATTTCACATTTAATGTCCATAGAGGATAAATGTTGTTAATCTGCTTTAATATCATAGTAAAATATAACTACTGAACTTCTAACCCTTCTAACTTTTAACCCTCCTGTTGTCCTTGAGTCAAGGAAGGAAGTTAGGAAGGGAGGAAAGGAGGGATGGAAGGGAGGAAGGAAGGAAGAAGGAAAGGAGGGGGGGAAGGGAGGAAGAAGGAAGGAAAGGAGGGATGGAAGGGAGGAAGAAGGAAGGAAGGATGGAAGGGATGAAGAAGGAAGGGAAGGAGTGATGGAAGGGAGGAAGAAGGAAGGAAGGATGGAAGTAAAGAAGGAAGGAAGGAAGGAAGGAAGAAAGAAGGAAAGGAGGGATGGAAGGGAGGAAGAAGGCAGGAAAGGAGGGAAGAAAGAAGGAAGGCAATGAGGGAGGAAGGAAGGAAGAAGGAAGGAAAGAAGGGATGGAAGGGAGGAAGAAGGCAGGAAAGGAGGGAAGAAAGAAGGAAGTAAGGAAGAAGGAAGGAAAGGAGGGAGGAGGAAGAACGAAGGAAGGATGGAAGGGAGGAGGAAGGAAGAAAAGGATGATGGAAGGGATGAAGAAAGAAGGAAGGAAGGAAGGAAGGAAGGAAGAAGGAAGGAAAGGAGGAAGGAAAGGAAGGAGGAAAGAAGGAAGGAAAGGAGGGAGGAAGAAGGAAGTAAAGGAGGGAGAGAGGAAGGAAGCAAGGAAACAGAAAGAAAGAAGGAAACAGAAGGAGGGAGGGAGGGAGGAAAGGAAGTAAAGGAGGAAGGGAGGAACAGTCAAAACAGACGGGGTCAATTTGACCCGGGAGGACGACAGGAAGTCATCATCAGTGTTTCTGCCTGGTTAATAATTTGATAATAAGAGCATCAAACGTTACACAGGTGTTATATTTAGTATCTGATACTGAAGTCGAGTCCTTTGACAACTTTGTGCATCTTGACAGTAGACGGAAAAATAAGGAGATGGACCCAGAGGCGCTTTCAAAATGTGTTTCTCTCATTCTTTGACGTCTGTAATTCTCAATTTCTGTCAAAGACTCTTCAAATGAACTTTATTCTCATCACACACACACACACACACACACACACACACACACACACACACACACACACACACACACAGCAGGACCAATTTATCTTCATCTCTCAATACAAGGCTGCAACTTTATTTAACCCTCCTGTTGTCCTCGAGTCAAGGAAGGAAGGGAGGGAGAAAGAAGGAAGGAAAGGAGGGAGGGAGGGAGGAAGAAGGAAGGGAGGGAGGGAGGAAGGAAGGAAGAAGGAAGGGAGGAAGGCAGGGAGGGAGGAAGAAGGAAGGGAGGAAGGGAGGGAGGGAGGGAGGAAGAAGGAAAGGAGGGAGGGAGGGAGGGAGGGAGGGAGGGAGGGAGGAAGGAAGGAAGGAAGGAAAGAAGGAAGGACAGAAAGAAGGAAGGACGGACGGAGGAAAGAAAGAAGGAAGGAAGGTAGGAGGGAAGGAGGAAATAAGGAGGGAGGGAGGGAGAAAGGAAAAGAGGAAGGAAGGAAAGAAGAACAGAGGAAAGAAGGGAGGAAGGAAGGAAGGAAGGAAGGAAGGAAGGAAGGAAGGAACGAAGGGAGGAAGGAAGGAAGGAAGGAAGGAACGAACGAACGAAGGAAGGGAGGAACAATCAAAACAGACAGGGTCATTTTGACCCGGGAGGACGACAGGAAGTTTAAATTAAAGATAAAACACAAAAGAAAGTATTTAACAGAGAAGATGAGGCAGTCTAGACAATGTCTGAATAATGTCTAAACCTTTATATAACACAGATAGTTGCTTAGTATTAACTCACTCACACTGTTTTAATTAAACACATCCCTGCTACTCTACTTAAAGAACATAATCATGTACATACTGGGTCTGCACAGCTCAGCAATTAATTACTGTTCCACTGTAGGAAGAGTTGTTGTTCAATTAACCCTCATGTTGTCAAGAAAGGAAGGAAGGAAGGAAGGAAGGAAGGAAGGAAGGGAGGAAGGAAAGGAGGAAGGACAGACGGACGGACGAACGGACGGACGGACAGACGGACGGACGGACGGAAAGGACGAAGGAAGGGAAGAAGAAAAAAAGGAAAGGACGGAGTAAGGAAGGAGGAATGAATGAAGGAAGGAAGGAAGGAAGGAAGGTAGGTAGGAGGGAAGGAGGGAGGAAACAAGGAAAGAGGGAGGGATGGAGAAAGGAAAGAAGGAAGGGAGGAATGAAAGGGAGGGAGGAAGGGAGGACAGACAGAAGGAAGGAAGGAAGGACAGACGGAAGCAAGCAAGCAAGGAAGGAAGGAAGGACGGACAGACGGAAGCAAGCAAGCAAGGAAGCAAGGAAGGAAGGAAGGAAGGAAGGAACAGTAATGCTTCTTACTGCTTCCTGTTTCTACCTCCTGCTCGTCTTCAGGCGATGAGCTAAATATAAACCATGACAGCGTTTCTCTGGCGGAGCGATAATATTTCTATCGCTGTGAAGTTGACGAGCTCACATGAAGCTTTTTTTTTTTTTTTTTTTTTTTTCCCTCTCTCTCTCCGCAGACTTCTGAGCAAATAGATCTCTTTGAAACAAACATCATTACAACAAACTTGTGCCTCAAATTGGACTTCAAATAACAGAGATTAGACATAAAGAAAGAAAACAGACGAAAAATGCTTCTTTTTTGTTTTTTGGAAATGTGTAAAAAAAAAAAAAAAAAAAAAAATCATGTAGTTGAATTATTGGGTTTAAATTTAGTGTCTTGGACTCTCTGTGTTTATCCTGATTGTTTTTTTCCGAAGACAAAAGCAGACGGATCCGCCGCTTGTTAAAGATGTGACAGAAAAAATATAGTGAGCAAAGCGAGTGTTTGAATTATTGCTGTTAGTAGAAGAATAGACAATGAAAAAACCAAAAAAGAAAGGAGGGAGGAAAGGAAGGAAGGAAGGAAATTAAGAAAAAGAAGGAGGGAGGAAAGGAAGGAAGGAAGGACAGAAGGACAGAAAGAAGGAAGAAAGGAAGGAAGTTAAGAAAAAGAAGGATGGAGGAAAGGAAGGAAGGTAAGAAGGAAGGATGGAGGGAAGGAGGAAAGACGGAAGGGAGGAAGGAAGGAAGGAAGGAAGTAAGTTAAGAAAAATTAGGAGGGAGGGAAGGAAGGAAGGTAAGAAGGAAGGAAGGAGGGAGAGAGGAAAGAAGG